>NW_027141140.1:0-77422 GCF_036365525.1 Heterodontus francisci | reverse complement strand
TCCTCTCTCACTTCATTTGACAGCCTAGGATACATTTCATCAGGCCCTGGTGATTTATCAACTTTCAAGGATGCTAATCCCATTAATACTTCCTCTATCCTATGTATATCACATCCAATAATTCACACTCCTCCTCCTTAACCACAATACCTGCATCGCCCCCACCCCCACTTTTGTTAAGACAGATACAAAGTACTTATTAAGAACCTTGACAACATCTTTCGCTCCTACTCATGTATATCCTCTTCTGTATATAGATTTTCAGTAGGCCTGTGATCAAATGACATTTCATAGAGTTGTTATGACATGGATTAATGTGACAGTGATGGTGTGGATATGACACTGACTCAGGGACAGAAAGCAGAGAGAAGTGGTGAACAGTCATTGTTCAGACTGGAGGTGGAGGGGAGTATACAGTACTGTTTCTCAGGGTTCGATTCACTCCGCATGATATCAAGAAACTACTGAAGGCACTGGATACTGCAAAGGCTATGAGCCGTCACAATATTCCGGAATAGTACTGAATACCTGTGCTCCAGAACTTCCATTCCCCCATCAAGCTGTTCCAGTACAGCTACAACATTGGCCTCTATCCTGCAATGTGGAAAATTGCCCAGGTAGGTCCTGTACACAAAAAGCAGGACAAGTCCAACCCGGCCAATTACCGCCCCATCAGCCTATTCTCAATCATCAGTAAAGTGATGGAAGGTGTCATCGACACTGCCATCACGCGGCACTTGCTTAGCAATAACCTGCTCAGTGACGCTCAGTTTGCGTTCCGCCAGGGGCACATAGCTCCTGACCTCATTACTGCCTTGGTTCAAATATGGACAAAGGAGCTGAACTGAATAGGTGAGGTATGAGTGACTGCCCTGACATCAAGGCAGCATTTGACTGAGTATGGCATCAAGGAGCCCGAGAAAAAATGGAGTCAGTGGGAATCGGCGGGGCGGGGCGGGGGGTGGGGGGACTTTCTGCTGGTTAGAGTCATACCTAGCGCAAAGGAAGATGGTGATGGTTGTGGTTGTTGCAGGTCAATCAGCTCAGCTCCAATACATCACCGCAAGAGTTCCTCAGGGTAGTGTCTTAGGCCTAACTATCGTCAGATGCTTCATCAGTTACATTCTTTCAATCATAAGGTCAGAAGTGGGGATGTTCGCTGATGATTGCACAATTTTCATGACCAATCGTGACTCCAAAGTACTGAAGCAGTCCGTGCAGAAATGCAGCAAGACTTGGACAATATCATGGCTTGGGCTGATAATTGACAAGTATCATTCGCACTGCACTAGTACCAGGCAATGACCATCTCCAACAAGAGATAATCTAATCATCTCCGTTGACATTCAATGACATTACCATCGCTGAATCCCCCGCTATCAACATCCCAGGGGCTACTATTGACCAGAAACTGAACAGGAATAGCCATATAAATACCATGGCTAAAAGAGGCAGGTCATATGCGAGGAATCCTGAGGCGAGTAACTCACCTCCTGACTCCCCAAAGCCAGTCCACCATCTGCAGGGCACAAGTCAGGAGTGTGATGGAATTCTGTCTGCTTGTCTGGATGGCTGCAGCTCCAACAACACTCAAGAAGCTCGGCATTATGATTGGCACCCCATCCACAACATTCACTCCCTCCACCACCGACGCACAGTGGCAGCAGTGTGTACCATCTGCAAGATGCACTGCAGCAACACACCAAGGCTCCTTAGACAGCACCTTCAAAACACACAACCTCTACCACATAGAAGGGCAAGGGCAGCAGATGTATGGAAACACCACCACCTGCAAGTTCCCCTCCAAGCCACACACCATGCTGATTTGAAACTATCTTGCAGTTCCTTCACTGTCGCTGGGTCAAAATACTGGAACTTCCTTCTTAACAGCACTGTGGGTGTACCTACCCCACGTGGATTGCAGTGGTTCAAGAAGGCAGCTCACCACCACCTTCTCAAGGGTAATTAGGGATGGGCAATAAATGCTGGCCTGGCCAGTGATGTCCACATCCCATGAATGAATTAAAAAAAATGATGCCAGAGAACTGGAGGGCTGTAAATGTTACACCCTGTTTAAAGAAGGGGAGGTTGGATAAGCCCTGTAACTATCAGTCAAATGTTGATTCTTGGAAAATTCTGGAGGCCGTAACCCAGCACAAAAATATTTCTTACTTGTAAAATCATGTCTTAATAAATGACAAGCAGCAGGGATAGCTTCATGGAAAATCATTTCTGATAATCTTGATAGTTTGTTGACATATTGTGAGTGTTAACGAGGATAGCGTGATTCGTGTTATAGAATCATAGAATCGTTGAAAATTTAAGGCACAGAAAGAGGCCACTTGGCCCATCGTGTCTGTGCCTGCCGAAAAGTTATCCACCTATTCTTATCCCACCTTCCAGCATTTAATCCATAGTCCTGCAGATTATCACACTTGTGGTGCACATTCAGACTCTTTTTGAATCAGTAGAGGGTTTCTGCCTCAACCATCCTTTCAGGAAGTGAGTTCCAGACCCTCACTAAAAGCAAGGGACCCAGTACCAAGCCCTGTGGAAAACCACGGGAAAGTCCTCCAGTGAATACCCGTCAACAATTACCCTTTGTTTCCTGTCACTGAGACAATTTTGTATTTCTGGGTGAACATGTTTTTCCTCAACTCCCTTCTGAAAGTTCTACCAATCACTTTAAATCTATGTCCCCTAGTCACTGACCTTTCTGCGAAGGTGAATAGAGCCTTCACCTCCACTCTATCCAGGCTCCACAAAATGTTGTTCATTTCAATCAGATCTCCCCTCAGCCTTTTCTGTTCCATGGAGAACAACCCCAGCCTATCCAATTTTCCTCATAGCTGCATTTTTCCAGTCCAAGCAACATCCTCATAAATCTCCTGTGTACCCTCTCTCGTGCAATTACTTCCTTTCTATAATGTGGTTTCCAGAACTGCACAAAGTATTCAAGATGTGGCCGAACCAATGTTTTATACAGTTCCAGCAAAGCCTCCCAGCTCTTACATTCTATACCTCAGCTAAAAAGGGAAATGATTCCATATGCATTCTTACCTGCCTTATTGACCTATCCTGCTATCTTCAGGGATATGTGGGCATTCACTCCAAAGTTCCTTACTTGCTCTACACTTCTCAGTATTGTCCTAGTAATCGTGTATTCCTTTGCTTGTTTGAGCTCCTCACACTTATCCGGGTCGAATCCCATTTTGCTGCCCATCTGACCAGACCGTCAATATCTTCCTGCAGCCTTCTCGCTGTCGACAACATGGCCAATCTTTGTGTCGTCTGCAAAAGTCTTGATCATACCCCCTACATTTACGTCTAAATCTTTAATATAGACAACAGAAAGCAGGGGACCCATCACTAAGCACTGTGGAATGATATTGGAAACAGTCCTCCAGTCGCAAAAATACTTGTCAATAATTACCTTTTATTTCCTGCCACTGAGCCAATTTTGTATCCGCCTTGCTGCATTTCTCTGGATGCCATTGGATTTTATTTTTTGAACCAGTTTCTCATGTGGGACATTGTCAGAAGCCTTGCTAAAATCCATGTAGACCACATCAACTGCACTCCCCTCATCTATATTCCTTGTAACATCTTCAAAAAATTCGATCAATTTGGTCAAACAAGAGCGTCCCTTAACAAATCCATGCTGACTATCCTTGATAAACCTGTGCCTCTCTAAATGACAGTTTATCCCGTCTCTCAGAATAGATTCCAATAATTTGCCCACTACTGAGGTTAGACTGACTGGCCTGTAATTATTCAGACTATCCTTCGCTCCCTTTTTAAACAGAGGTACAATGTTAGCAATTCTCCAATACTCCAGCACCAAAACTGTATCTAGTGAGGATTGGAAAATGATGGTGGGCAGACCCTCTGCTATTTCTTCTCTTGCTTCTTCGAACAGCCTGGGGTACATTTCATCCGGCTGTGGTTATTTTTCAACTTTCAAGGATGCTAATCCCATTAATACTTCCTCTCTCCCTATGTTTATCACACGCAATAATTCACACTCCTCCTCCTTAACGACAATATCTAAATCCCCCCTCTTTTCTGAAGACATACGCAAAGTGATCAATAAAGAACCATACCAATATCTTCCACCCTTATACAAAGGTTACCTTTCTGATCTATTATGGGTCCTACTCTCCCCTTAGTTAACCTCTTACTCGTAATGTATTGAGAAAACATCTTTGGGTTCACCTTGATTTTGCTTGCCAATATTATTTCATTCCCTCTCTTTCCTTTCCTAATTTCCTTTTCGATTTGACCCCTCCACTTTCTAAACTCCTCACAACTTTCTGTAGTATTGAATTCTCAGTGTCGGATATATGCTTCCCTTTTGTGTCTTATCCTACCCTGTCGGCACCTTGACATCCATGGGACTCGAGATTTGGCCGACTCACCCTTTTTCTTTGTGGGAACATGCTTATCCTGAACCTCTTGAATCTCCCCTTTGAATGCCTCCCACTGCTCTGAGACTGAATTACCTTCAAGCAGCTGTTTCCAGTCCACTTTCGCTCCACAGTTTAGTAATATCAGCCTTGACCCATTGAGAACTCTAACTGCTGATATATCTCTTGTCCTGGTCCATAATTATGTTAAAACTAACTGAATTATGATCATTCCCACCAAAATGCTCTCCCACTGCTACTCCTTCCACCTGCACATCTTCATTTCCTAAAACAATGTCTAAAACGGCACCCTCTCTTGTTGGACTTGTTACATCCTGGTCAAAAACGTTCTCCTGAATGCACCCCAAGATTTCTGCTCCCTCAATTCTTTTCATACTAAAATTATCCCAGTTAATATTGGGGTAATTAAAATCCCCTACTATTACTGCCTTATTGCTCTTGCACTTCTCAGAGAGGTGCCTACATATCTGCTCTTCTATCTCCCCCTGACTATTTGGCTGTCGAGATAACACTCCCAGCAGTGTGATTGTCCCTTTTTGGTTCCTCAGCTCAATCCATATGGTCTCACTTGATGAACCTTCCAACATATCATCCCTCCTCACAGCTGCAATAGATACCTTGACCAAAATTGTCACTCCCCCTCCTTTCTTATCACCTTCCCTATCGCGTCTGAAAACCCGGTAACCAGGAACGTTGAGCTGCCATTCCTGTCCCTCCTTAAGCCACGTTTCTGCAATAGCTATGATATCATACTACCACGTGTCTATCTGTGCCCTCAGCTCATCTGCTTTATTTGCTATACCCCTTGCATTGAAATAGATACCCTTGAGCACCGCTAAGCTCTTCATCTTTATTTTATAACCTTTGTTTCCTCTGTCTTCCAGACTCATCCATTAATTTTCCGCCTTCCATTTTCATTTCTGATTTTGTCCCAGCTGAGTCTACCCTCAGGTCCCCATCCCCTACCAAACTAGTTTAAACCCTCCCCAACAGTACGAGCAAAACGTTCCACAAGGAACCCAGTCCCGACTCTGTTCAGGTGCAAATCCCCCGGCCTACACAGGACCCATCTCGCCCAGAGCCGGTCCCAGTGTCCCAGGAATATGAAGCCCTCCTTTCTGCATCATATTTCCAGCGAAACATCCATCTGTCTTATCTTTCTATTTCTGTGCTCAGTTGTGCATGGCATTGGGAGTAATCCGGAGATTGCTACTTTTGACGTCCTGCTTGTCAATTTCTTCCCTTGCTCCCAAATTCTGACCACAGAACAACATTCCTCTTTCTACCTGTGTCGTTGGTTCCGATGTGAACCACGACTTCTGGCTGTTCCGCTTCACCTTCAGGATGCTCTGCTGTCGCTCAGTGACATCCTTGACCCTGGCAACAGGTAGGCAACACACCATCCTGGATTCACGTCTGTGGCCACAGAAACGCCTGCCTGTTCCCCTGACTATTGAACCACCGATCACTCTGGCTCTTTCCGTCATCCCTGTATCCCACTCTACAGCTGAGCCACCCGTGGTGCCATGGACCTGGCTCTGGCTGTACTCCCCAGGTGAAGCATCACTTTCCTCAGTATTCAGAACTGAATACCTGTTGGAGAGTGAGATGCACTCAGGGGTCACCTGCACTACCTGCCTGATTCTTTTTGACTGTCTGGTGATCACCCATTCCCTCTCTCCCTGCATACTCTTAAGCAGAGGGGTTACCACATCTATAAACATGCTAAAGCTGAATAAACTGATATATGAGAAGAAAGAATGTGCAGGGGTACGGGGAAAAGGCAGGGAATGGGATTAGGTGAATTGCTCATGCGGAGAGCCGGTGCAGACACAACGGGATGAATAGTTCCTTTTGTGCGGTAATAACACTATAATGCACCATCTCAGATGGGTGTAATGGTGGAGAATGGGGAATCCATGGTGGGAAAGGGAAGTTGTCCTATTAGAACCGAAATCTTAGCAAGAATTGTCCGGGTCGAGGGCATCCAGGAAATATCCTCCCTGCAGCCACAATGTTCCAGTGGTGTTGGGAGTGAATGTTTAAGCCAGTGGATGGGGTACCAATCCTAGTTCTATCCTAGTGTCAAGCTTACACAGTTTTGTTTGAGCTGCATCCATTCAGGCAAATGGGCAGTGTTCCTGGAAAGGCTTTGGGGAATCAGGAAGTGTGCCGCTTGCCTTTTGCCCCAACCTCTAGCCGGCTCGAGTAGCTATGGCATTTTTGTGCCTGGTCCAGTCAGTTTCTGGTCAATGGTCACTCCCATAATGTTGAAGGTGAGGGAATCGGCAATGACATTGCCCCTGAATGTCAAGAGGTGGTGGTTATGTTTCTCTTCTTGGAAATGGTCATTGCCTGTCACCTATGTGGCCGTGAGCTTTACTTGCCACTTACCAGCCAAAGCCTGGATGTTGTCTAGGTCTTGCTGCCTACAGGCACAGACTGCTTCATTATTACTTCCTCCAGCTCCTGAAGTGTCCTCCGGATTCCTGGTGCCAATGACTGTGTCCTCATGACGGTGATGATATGAAGGGTGCAGCAGAACACCATGAACTTGGACACCTGATCCAGTGTGTAGTGGAGGGCTCCTCCCGAGAGGTTCAGACATCGGAAGCATTGCTTCATCACACCGATGGTCTATTCCTGGTGACACCATTGCCCACGTTATACACAAGTTAATTGTGTGATGTTGGTTGGCGGTGGGAGGTGGTTTGGGGGAGAAGAAACATGAGATGTGTCCAGAGGGGGTTTCCTTTGTCTCCGAGGAGCCACATTCTGAATCAGCATGGAGACCGAAGTGTTGGGACCGGCTGACTGCTTCAGAATGAAGGTATGGTGGCTGCAGCCAGCATAGTGGACATTCACCAATATGATGTACTGGGCATGCTCTCACACCAACTGTACATTAATGGAGTGAGAGTTCTTCCAGTTTCTCTGACTCTCCCTATTGAAATGGGGGCCCGGAAGAGCAACCTACACCATCAGGAATCCCGCTATCCTGACAAAGCCACGGGATCTCTCATCCTGATTCTCCCTGCTGATGGAGAAAATGATGACATAGATGGTCACCCTCACCTCCCAGAATTATCACTGGACAACACACAGGCCTCGCAACTACTGGTCCGTTAGTGTAACATCAGTGGTGATTAAGGTTTTAGAAACAATAATAAGGGAAAAATGGCGACACACACTTGGAGAGGTTTGAGTTAATTAAGGATTGTCAGCACGGATTTCGAAAAGGCAGATTATGCTTGACTGAGCTAATTGAATTTATTTCGATGATCAGAGAAGGTTGATGAAGGGAATGTGGTGGATGTTGTCTGCATGGATTTTATGAAAGTATTTGATGAAGAACCAAACAAAAGCTTGGTTAACAAAATTGAAGCTCATGGAATCGCATCCAATTGGATAAACAAATTGTCCAAAGGACAGCAAAAAGAGAAATGTGTTAAATGGTTGTTTTTCAGACTGGAGGATGGTAGACAATGACTCTATGACCCTAGCGCTCTCTATGACTGTATGTTGGATATGTCTCCGGCTCCTGCCTGGAAAGATCCAGATACATAGAGTTTCAATGAAGCTGTGACCTTAACAGCCACTGACAGCTCCGTCCTCACCCTGGTGAGAGGCTTCAGGTCGTGTTACAGGAGGTGACACAGTTCTGTGACCACCTCCTGATTGAATCAGAGTCACCTCACACACTGCTCCTGGGTTAGGTGTAGGTAGGAAAATTGCTCTTGGAAAACCCGGGGTGGGTTGGCAACGCCCCCTCCTCCTCCCTCTTTACAGAGCATCCCCTCTCTGCAGTCTCTGCTCCATGTGTTGGTCATGTTACAGACCCAGAGACACTGTAACTACAGTCCCCATACCTCGTCCAGAGTTGGGTCACCAAATCCTCTGCCCTCCCTGAATGTCTGCAGCAGCTCACAACACAACCTCCAGAAAACCATCCACAGAACCTCCACCAACTTTAGAATAGCAGAAGTAAGTCAAAAGCCCGTCACCTGTAAGTTGGATGCCTGGTCCTTTTAAATAAGACTAGAGGGGGTACCACGTGCTGCTGAATGTATGTTCAGCTGAGAGTGACTAACACAGGCGGTCAGTGGACATGCACAGACCAAGTTTCAAAGACGTACATCAAAGTTCCCGGTATGGTACATTGACATCACTTTCAAATCCATCCTCAAAGGAACAACACATATCCGGTACGATTGAGCTAGAGCCCCGCCCAGATTGGGACACTGTGCAGGCCACACTAGACGTGGCCGGCAGTGAAGACCACACGAATAGAACATAGATGATACGAGTTTGCTGGAGCCCTGCCCAGCATGGGGTATTGTGCACTAGCTGTGGTGGGCTCTGCGGTTCTCATCATTTTATGGATCCCAGCTTCTGTACAGTCAGCACCAGTAGTGCTGCAGAGTCTAAAATCGTGGCTCTGGACAGATACAGAGGGAAATAAATTCACTTTAAAAGGAGAACTGAAAAAAGATTGAAGTCAAAAGAGTTGCAGGAATATGGGAAATGGACAGGGAAATGGGACTATCTGGAGGGGTGAGGCCATGGAGAGATTCAAACACAGGAATGATTAAAATTAAGGTGCTGCCAGACTGGGAGCCAATGTAGATCAGTGAACACAGGGGTGATGGGTGATCGGGATTTGGTGTGAATTAGAATACAGGCAGCAGAGTGCTGGATGGACTGTGGTTTATGGATGTTTATAACTGGGAGGGTGGCCAGGATAGAATTGGAATAGTCAAGTGTGGATTTAATGGTGACACGGATGAGGGTTTATGCAGCAGATGGGCTGAGGCAGAAGTGGAGACGGGTGATATTACAGAGGTGTTAGTAGGCAGGGTGGTGATGGACAGAATATGGAGATGAACTCAGCTCAGGTTTAAATATAACACAGAAGTTGTAAACTGTCTGGTACAAGCTCAGATATTGGGCAGGGTGGAGTATGTGCTTCCCAGATCGGGGATGGTGTTTGCGATGGAGACCAATGACACTCGCTTCAGTATTCCCCAAATTTACATGACAGAACAGTATTTCATTGAAACAGGGTTTACAGATCTCCTACACAAAATAGAGACAGCAACAGCAGCAACGATGAGAGAGTAAATGACAAGAACTGTAATACAGTTGACAATGGTTAATAGAGCTAATAGCTGGAGATATTCAACAGGCATAACAACGGCAGCAAGAAGGGCAGAGTAAATTACAGGAGCAGTAATGTAGTTAAACATGGTTTAAAGAATTAAAAGCCAGATAATGAGACTTACCAGGGACACCAAAGACAGCCAGGATGGGATAGTAAATGTATTGAATAATCTTCAGTGCGAAATAGATACGGTGGTTTAATGACATCCGATCATAATATGTAGAAAGAGAGTAAATAACCGAGGATAAAATCCTGTCCATTGTTGTAACATTCCAATCTATTGTTCTCAGATTCTGACCCATTGTTGTAACATTCCAGTCTTTTGTTCTCAGATTCTAACCTATCCTCTCTCTATCTCTCTGGAGCAGCTGATCTCTGTAAGTGCCGGGGCTGATGTTCCCACTGACACTATGGAATAACATATTGAAAGAAGCCCCTTATTAATAGAAGATGGAAAACACAATTAGGGTCCATGGAGACTGACATTATGCACAGTCACGGAACAAACAGATTCAGTTAACCATTTTCAAACCAACACTTTTTGTACCACAATAAAGTTGAACATTTACCCAGTCTGGATGGGATGTATGAGGGTTGCTGAGGGAAGGAATGGTGGAAATAGCAGAGGCACTGGCCAGAATATTCCAATCCCCCTTGGATATGGGCGTGATGACAGCTTTCCACAGGCTCACCACACTCTGGGTGAAGACACTTCTCCTCATCTCAGTCCTGAAAGTTTTACCCCGTATCCTTAGACTATGAGCCCTGGTGCGGGAGTCCCCCACCATCGGGAACATCGTTCCTGCATCTACCCTGTCAAGTCCCGTTAGAATGTTATAGGTTTCGATGAGATCCCTCCTCACTCTTCTGAATTCCAGTGAATATAGTCCTAACCGACTCAATCTCTCCTCATACGACAGTCCTACCACCCCAGGTATCAGTCTGGTAAAATTCTACTGCACTCCCTCTGTAGCAAGAACAGCCTTCCTCAGATAAGGAGACCAAAACTGCACACAATATTCCAAGTGCAGCCTCACCAAGGCCCTGCATAATTGCAGCAAAACATCCCTGCTCCTCTACTCGAATCCTGTCTCTATGAAGGCCAACATAACATTCGCCTTTTTCGACCGCCTTGTTGTACCTGCATGCTTACCTTCAGTGACTGGTGTACGGGAACACCCAGGTCTCGCTGCATATTACTCTCCCTCAGTTTATAGCCCTTCAGATAATATGTTTCCTTCCTGTTTTTGCTAGTAAAGTGGATAACTTCACATTTATCCACATTATACTGCATCTGCCATGCATTTGCCCACTCACTCAACTTGTCCAAATCACCCTGAAGCCTCTCTGCACCCCCCTCACAACTCACCCTCACATCCAATTTTGTATCATCTGCAAATCTGGGGATATTACATTTAGTTTCCTCATCTAAATCATTAATATATATTGTGAATAACTGGGGTCCTAACTCCGATCCCTGCGGTACCCCACTAGTCACTGCCTGCCATTCAGAAAAAGATCTGTATGTTCCAATGCTTTGTTTCCTGTCTGCCAACCAATTTTCTATCCATCGCAATACACTACCCCCAATCCCATGCGCATTAATTTTACACGCTAAACCCTTACGTGGAACTTTGGCGAGAGCCTTCTGAAAGTGCAAAGAAACCACATCCAATGGCTCCACCTCATCAACTCTACTAGTTACATCCTCGAAGAATGCTAGTAGATTTATCAAGCATGATTTCTCTTTCATAAATCCATGCTGACTCTGTCCGATTCCACCACTGTTCTCCAAGTGCTCTGCTGCAATATCTTTGATTATGGACTCCAGGATATTTCCCACGACCGATGTCAGGCTGACTGGTCTACAATTTCCTGCTTTCTCTCTACCTCCCTTTTTTAATAGTGGGGTAACATTAGCTACCTTCCAATCTGTAGGAACTGTTCCGGAGTCCATATAATCTTGGAAGATGACCACCAATGCATCCACTATTTCTAGGGCCACTTCCTTAAGTACTCTGGGATGTAAATTACTAGGACCTGGGGATTTATCGGCCTTCAATACCATCAGCTTCTCCAACACCATTTCTCGACTAATACTGATTTCTTTCAGTTCCTCTCTCTCACTAAACCCTGTATTCACCAACACTTCTGGTATGATATTGGCGTCCTCCTTTGTGAAGACAGAACTAAAGTATGCATTTAGTTGGTCAGCCATTTCTTTGTTTCCCATAATAAATTCCCCTGTTTCTGACTGTAACGGACCTTCATTTGTCTTCGCCAATCTTTTCCTCTTCACATAACTATAGATTCGTGTACAGTCAGTTTTTATGTTACCCGTAAGCTTACTCTCGTACTCCATTTTCCCCTTCTCAATCAATCCCTTGGTGCTCCTTTGCTGAATTTTAAACTGCTCCCAATCCTCAGGTCTGTTGTTTTTCCTGGCAAATTTATATGCCTCTTCCTTGGATCTAACGCTATCTCTAATTCTCCTTGTAAGCCATGATTTGGCGACCTTTTCCGTTTTACTTTTGTGCCAGACAGGTATAAACAATTGTTGCAGTTCATCCATGCGCTCTTTGAATGTTTGCCATTGCCTATCCAGGGTCATCTTTTTAAGTAACGTTTCCCAATGTATCATCAACGACTCATGCCTCATACTTTCGTAGCTTACTTTATTAAGATTCACGACCCTAGTCTCAGAATCAACTAGGTCACTCTCCATCATGATGAAGGATTTTATCAGATTATGGTCGTTCATCCCCAAGGGATCTCGCACATCTAGATTGTTAATTATTCCTCTCTCATTACACAATAACCAGTCTAGGATGGCCTGCTCTCCAGTTGGTTGCTCAAAGAATTGGTCCTGAAAACCATCCCGTATATTCTCCAGCATTTCCTCCACAATGTATTGTGACCAATTTGATTTGCCCAATCTATATGCAGATTCAAGAAACTCATTACAGATGTTCCTTTATCGCATGCGTCTCTAATTTCCTGGTCATTGCCATTTCCAAATTCAGCACTACAGTCTGGGGGTCTATATACAACCCCCACTAACGTTTTTTGCCCCTTAGTGTTTCTCAGCTCTACCCATACATATTCGGCATCGTCAGATCTAATATTCTGCCTCACGATTGCGTTAATTTCCTCTTTAACCAGCAATGCAACTCCACCGGGGGTGGAGATAGTACGTGTTAGTGATTGTGTGAATATTTGGTCAGCAGCTCATCTCAAGATATCTCAGGGTTAACTATGTAACTAAGTCTGTGAACAGTTTGGCTTAGTCTCAAACATTTACAAAGGAGAGGGATGGAGTGTGTAACTAGGAAATGTTTGGAGCAGAGACAGAAAACAA
Organism: Heterodontus francisci; assembly: GCF_036365525.1. NCBI lineage: Eukaryota > Metazoa > Chordata > Chondrichthyes > Heterodontiformes > Heterodontidae > Heterodontus > Heterodontus francisci. The sequence continues at coordinate 64,476 of NW_027141140.1, read as the reverse complement.
TGGCTTCAATCTTCTCAATATTTAATTGGAATTGCAGATGTGTGAGGTAATACATTTTGAAAGGATGAATGAGGAGAGACAATACAAGTTAAATGGTCCAACTATAAAGGTGGTGAAATAACAGAGACACCTGGGATTTGTACACAAATCTTTGAAGGTGGCAGGAAAGGTTAACTTGACAGTTAATAAATGTATGGAATCCTAGGGTTTATAAATAGAGGCAAAAAGAACAAAAGCAAGGACATTATTTGAAACATATATAAAATACCATTTCAGCTCCACCTGGAGTCTTGTGTCGAATACTGGGAACCACAGTTTAGGGAGGACATGAAGCCTTCGGAGTGGGTACAGAACTGTTTTACTAGTATTTGTCCAGGCATGAGGAATTACAGTTATGTAGCTGGGGTTGTTCTGCTTTGAGCAAAGAACTTTCAGAGGAGATTTGTTTGAGGTGTTTAACATTAGGAAGGATTTAGATAAATTAAATAAAGAGAAACTATTTCCAATGTCCAAGAGACACAGATTTAAGGCGATTGGTAAAAGAAGCAGACATGAGGATTTTTGTTTCTGAGTGGTTTGGATTTGGAATGCACTGTCAGATAGGCTGATGGATACAGATTCAATAGTAGATCCCAAAAGAGAATTGGATAAATATCTGAAGGAGATAAAATGCAAGGATATAGTGAAAGAGCCAGTGAGTGGGACTAACTGGATTGCTCTTTGAAAGGGCCAGCACAGACTTGATGGGCCGAATGACCTCATTCAGCTTGTGCTTTTCTATGATTCTATGATGGTTCCCACCAGGACTTTCACAATATTCCTCTCCTTTCACAAAGAGTTTGATAAAGTACCACATAAAAGCCATGTTACCGAATTAGAAACACATGGGATAAAAGGACCAATATCAGCCGTGACTCAGTTTGTCGCTCTCTCCCCTTTCAATCACAAGCTTCTAGGATCAAGTGTCACTGCAGGACTTGATCACAAGAATCAATGCTGACATTGCAGTGCAGTACTGAGGTTGTGTTGCACTGTCAGAGGTGCAGTCTATCGAATGAAACTTTAAACCAAGTTGCAGTCTGCCCTCTCAGGTGGATGTTAAAGATCCCATCGCACTATGTAGAAGCAGAGGAGGGGAATTATTCCCGGTGTCCTGGTCAAAATGTTTCCTTCAATCAACATCACAAAAACAGATCTGATCATTATCACATTGCTGCTTGTGGGATCTTGCTGTGCAGAAATTGTCTGCCTGTTTCCTACATTACAAGAGTGACTTCGATTTAAGAAGTATTCATTGGCTGTAAATCGCTTTGGGACATGCAGTGGTCATGAAAGGCGTTTCAAAAATGGAAGTCTGTTCTTTTATTTTCAATGTCAGCATGCGGGAAATTAGCTCAGTGACAGAAAGTAGAGAAAAGTGGAGAATGGTTGTTGTTCAGTCTGGAGGGAAGTACACAGTGGAGTTCCCCAGGGTCACAGTTGCTGTATGTTAATGCAATGGGCTTGTGTACAGAGGTGATAATGTCAAATATTTCAGATGGCAGGAAAGGCAGAAATGTTAATAAACAATGAGAAGGATAGTAACACACTTCAGGAGGACAGAGACTGACTGGTGAAATGGGCTGGCGGATGGCAAATATAATTTAACACAGTGAAGTGTGAAGTGAGACATTTGGGTAGGAAGTGCAAGGGAAGGCAACAGAAACAAATTGGTATTGTTTAAATGAGGAGATAGGAACAGAGAGACTTGGTGTGTATTCAGACAGATCTTTGAAGGCCGCACGAAAAGTTGACAAGTTTACGTCTGATATAACAGACATCAGGTAGAAAACACTATTGAGAAGCAGGCTGAATATTGAAGGTCCAGTGGGTAAGTGAAAAAGCAAATAAGTGATGCAAAGAGTGAGCATGAAAAGAGGCGATTATTGAAGGAAATCCGAAAGTTTTCTATAGGCATCGAAATAGTAAAAGGGTAGTAAAAGGAACAATGGAGCGGACTCAGGACCATAAAGGGGATTTGCACATGGAGGCAGAGGATATAGCTGAGGTACTAAATGAATAATGTCCACCTGTCTTTACCAAGGAAGAAGATATGGAATCCTTTCCTTTATTAGCCGAGGTATAGAATATACGAGCAGGGAGGTTATGCTAGAATTGTATAACTCATTGGTTAGGACACAACTTGAGGACTGTGTGCAGTTCTGGTTAGCTCATTGCAGAAAAGATGTAATTGCACCAGAGAGGGTACACAGGAGATTTATGAGGATGTTGCCAGGACTGGAAAAATGCAGCTATGAGGAAAGATTGGACAGGCTGGGTTTGTTCTCCTTGGAATAGAGAAGGCTGAGGGGAAATCTGATTGAAATGTACAAAACCCGGAGGGGCCTGGATAGAGTGGAGGTGAAGCGTCTATTCACCTTAGCAAAGAGGTCAGTGACGAGGGGGCATGGACTTAAAGTGATTGGTAGAAAGATTAAAAGGGAGCTGCGGATTTTATTTTTCACCCAGCGGGTGGTGGGAGTCTGGAACACACTTTCTGAAAGGGTAGTTGAGGCAGAAACCCACAACTCATTCAAAAGGTGTCTGGATATGCACCTCAAGTGCTGTAATCTATCAAATGCTGGAAGGCAGGATCAGAATGGATTCATCGTTTTTTGGACAGCATAGACACGATGGGCCAAGTGGCCTCTCTCTGTGCCATAAACTTTCTATGATTCTAAGATGCAACCCAGGCAATGTTGAAAGAGGAGGTAAGTCAGAAATTGATAAAGAGGAAGTATTAGATAGGCTGTCTGGACTTAAATTGAATAAAGCACCAGGATAAGATGAGATGTATCCAAGGATACTGAGGGAAGTGAGGGTGAAAATCGCAGAGGCACTGGACATAATTTTTCAGTCTTTCTTAGACTTGGGGATGATGCCAGAGGACTGGAGAATTGCAAACGTTACACCCTTGTTCAAAAAAGGGTGTAAAGATAAGGCCAGCAACTACAGGCCTGTCAGTTAAACTTCGGTGGTGGGAAAACTTCTAGAAAGAAATAATCTTGGACAAAGCTAATAGTCACATGGACAAATGCGAGTTAATTAAACAAGCCAGCATGGATTTCTTGAGAGAACATCATGTTTAACTAATTTGCTGGAGATGTTTGAGGTGGTATCAGAGAGAGTTGATGAGGGCAATTCTGTTGATGTGGTGTACATTGATTTTCATATAACGGTTTATTCAGTTTCAAATGAACCTGCCTCCACCATTCTCAAGCAGTGCATTCCACACATTTAACTATTCCCTGCATGCAAAAACCTTTTGATACAATGCCACACAGCAGACCTGTGAGCAAACTTGTAGCTCATGGAATAAAAGGGACGGTAGCAACATGGATACGAAATTAGCTAAGTGACAGGAAACAAAGAGTAGTGGTTAATGGATGTTTTACAGGCTGGAGGAAGGTTTGTGGTGGAGTTCCCCAGAGATCAGTGTTGGGATCCTGCTTTTCCTAATATATATTAAGGACCGAAACCTGGGTGTACAGGGCACAATTTCAAATTTGCAGCTGTTACGAACGTTGGAAGCATTGTGAACTGTGAGGAGGATAGTGTAGAACTTCAAAAGGACACACACAAGTTGGTGGAATGGGCAGAGAGGTGGCAGATGAAGTTCAATACTGAGAAATGTGAAGTGATTCATGTTGGTAGGAAGAACATGGGGTGACAATATACAATTCTATAGGGTGTTCAGGAGCAGAGAGACCTGTGTGTCTATGTGCAGAAGTCATTGAAGGCGGCAGAACAGGTTGAGAAAGTGTTTAATAAAGCATGCAGTATCCTGGGCTTTATTAAAATGGGCATAGAGTACAAGAGCAAGGAAGTTATATTGAGCTTATATCAGACACTATTTCAGCCTCAGCTGTGGTATTGCATCCAGTTCTGGGTGCCACACTTGAGGAAAGACGTGAGGGCATTGGAGAGAGTGCAAAAAAGATTGACCAGAATCATTCCCAGGATGAGGATTTTCAGTTATGAAGATAGATTTGAGAAGTTAGGACTGTTTTCCTCGGAGAAGGCTGAGAGGTGATTTATTAGAGGTTTCAAAAATCTTGAGGTGTCGGCATATAGTAGATAGACAGAAACAGTTCCCACTCGTGAAAGGATCGAGAACGAAAGGGCACAGATTTAAAGTCATGGGTAAAAGAAGCAAAGACGACCTGAGGAAAATATTTTTTCACACTGTGAGTGGTTAGAGTCTGGAATTCACTGCCTGAGAGTGTGGTGGAGGCAGGTTCAATTGAAGCTTATTAGATTGTTATATGAGCAGGAAGAATGTGCAGGATTACAGGAAGAAGGCAGGGAATGGCATTAGGTGAATTACTCTTTCGGAGAGCCAGTGCAGATACGAAAGGCTGAATTGGTCCTTCTGTGCTGTAATAATTCTCTGATGTTTTTATTACAGGATGCTGACCAAGGTGACACTGTGATGGGGCGTCTCAGATGGGTGTAATGGTGGAGAATGGGGAATTCATGGCTGGAAAGGGAAGTTGTCCTATGGGAACTGGAATCTTAGCAGGGACTCTCCGACAGCCTGTCCGGGTCGAAGGCATCCAGGAAATATCTTCCCTCCCACCTCCTCTGGATTCCTGGTGCCAATGCCTGTGTCCTCATGATGGTGATGATATGAAGGGTGCAGCAGAACACCATGAACTCATACACCTGCTCCAGTGTGCACTGGAGGGCTCTCCCCGAGCAGTTCAGACATCGAAAGCATTGCTTCATCACACCAATGGTCTGTTCCAACAGGTTCCTGGTGACTCCATTGCTTACATCATACACACACTTTTTGCGTAACTAACGGTTGATGGTGGGAGGTGGATTGAGGGCGTAGAAACATGGGCTGTGTCTAGAGGGGGTCCCTTTGTCTCCAAGGAGCCACATTCTGGTTATTCATGGAGGCCCGATGTGTTGGGACCGGCTGACTGCTTCAGAATGAAGGTATGGTGGCTGCTGCCCGGATAGTGGACATTCACCAACATGATGGACTGGCCATGCTCACACACCAACTGTACATTGATGGAGTGAGAGTTCTTTCAGTTCCTGTACCTCAACCCATGGGTTGACATGGGGTCCCCGCAGAGCCACCGATACCATCAGGAATTCCGCTGTCCTGACAAAGCCACGGGATCTTTCATCCTGCTTCTCCCTGCTGAGATGGTCACCCTCACTTCCCAGAATTATCAATGGACAACACACAGGCCTAGTAACTACTGGCCAGTTAGTTTAACATCAGCTGTGAGGAAAGTTTTAGAAGCAATAATCAGGGGAAAAGGACAACACACCCTTGGAGAGATTGAGTTAATTAAGGATTGTCAGCACGGATTTCTAAAAGGCAGATCATGCTTGATGAACTATTTTAATTTATTTAGAAAATCAGAGAAGGTTGATGAAGGGAATGTGGTGGATGTTGTCTACGTGGATTTTATGAAATTATTTGATGAAGAAACACACAGAGGCTTGGCTAACAAAATTGAACCGCATGGAATAGCATCTAATTGGTTCAAAATTGTCCATAGGACATAAAAAAGAGAAATGTGTTAAATGGTTGTTTTTCAGACTGGAGGATGGTAGACAGTGATGTTCCCCAAGGGTCAGTGCTTAGGACCACTGTTTGTTTTTTTGCTATATATGAGTTACATGGATCTTGGAAGACAGAGTAGAATTTCAAAATTTTCCGATAATACCAATCTTGGAGGTGTGGTAAACAGTGAGGATGTTGCAAAGCACCTGTCGCAGGATATAGATAGGCTAGCAGAATGGACAGAGAAGTGGCAGGTGGAATTTCATACAACGGAGTGTGAGGAGATGTATTTTGTTAGAAGGAATAGGAAGGTAATATAGACTTAATGACACAGTTCTAAAGATTGTGCAGGGACCGAGCGACCTGGGTCTGCATATGCATTGATATTTGAAATTGGCAGGACATATTAGGAGAGTGTTTAGCGAAGCATATCAGATCTTGGACTTCATCATTAGAGACAATGAATTCAAAAGGATACTGGATGGATACCCGAAGGAGATGATCTTGCAGGGATACGGGGACTGACTGGGAGAGTGGGACTGACTGGATTGTTCCACAGGGAGCGGGCACCGAGGGGCCGAATGGACATCTTCTGTGCCATAAATGTATCTATCACACTCTATGACTCTATGTTTGATATGTCTCCTGCTCCTGCCTGGAAATATTCAGATACATGGAAGTTCAATGAAACTGTGACTTTAACAGCCACTGACAACTCCGTCCTCACCCTGGTGTGAGGCTCCAGGTCATGTTGCAGGAGGTGGCACAGCTCTGTGACCACCTCCTAATTGAATCAGATTTACCTCCCACACTGCTCCTGGGATAGGTGTGCATAGGCAAAGTGCTCTTGCAAAACGCAGGGTGGGTAAGGCAGAACCCCCTCCTCCTCTCACTTTACAGAGCTTCCCCTCTCTGCAGCCTGTGCTCCATTTGTTGGTCATGTTACAGACACAGGGACACTGTAACTACAGTCAAGAACAAATAACAAAGAACAGTACAGCACAGAAACAGACCATTCGGCCCTCCAAGCCTGCGCTGATATTGATGCCTGCCTAAACTAACACCTTCTGCACTTCCGGGGCCCATATCCTTCTATTCCCTCCCTATTCATGTATTTGTCAAGATGTCTCTTAAACATCGCTGTCGTATCTGCTTCCACCACCTCCCCTGGCAGCAAGTTCCAGGCACTCACCACTCTCTGTGTAAAAGACCAGCCTCGCACATCCCCTCTAAACTTTGCCCCTCGCACCTTAAACCTGTGTCACCTAGTAACTGACTCTTCCACCCAGTCAAAAAACTTCTGACTATCCACTCTGTCCATGCTGCTCATAACTTTGTAAACCTCTATCATGGCGCCCCTCCACCTCCGTCGTTCCAGTGAAAACAATCCGAGTCTTTCCAACCTCTCCTGATAGCTAATGCCCTCCAGACCAGGCAACATCCCGGTAAACCTCCTCTGTACCCTCTCCAAAGCCTCCACGTCCTTCTGGTAGTGTGGCGACCAGAATTGCACGCAAAATTCGAAGTGTGGCCGAACTGAGGTTCCGTACAGCTGCAACATGACTTGCCAATTTTTATACTCTGTGCCTCGACCGATGAAGGCAAGCATGCCGTATGCCTGTTTGTCTATCCTTTCCACCTGCGTTGCCACTTTCAGTGACCTGTGGACCTGTGCGCCCAGATCTCTCTGCCTGTCAATACTCCTAAGGGTTCTGCCATTTACTGTATACCTCCCACCTGCATTAGACCTTCCAAAATGCATTACCTCACATTTGTCCGGATTAAACTCCATCTGCCATTTCTCCGCCCAAGTCTCCAACCGATCTATATCCTGCTGTATCTTCTGACAATCCTCATCATTATCTGCAACTCCGCCAACCTTTGTGTTGTCCGCAAACTTACTAATCAGACCAGCTACATTTTCCTCCAAATCATTTACATATACTACAAACAGCAAACGTCCCAGCACTGATCCCTGCGGAACACCACTAGTCACATCCCTCCATTCAGAAAAACACCCATCCACTGATACCCTCTGTCTTCTATGACCGAGCCAGTTCTGTATCCATCTTGCCAGCTCACCTCTGATCCCGTGTGACTTCACCTCTTGTACCAGTCTGCCATGCGGGACCTTGTCAGAGGCTTTAATAAAGTCCATATAGATAACATCCACTGCCCTTCCTTCATCAATCATCTTCGTCACTTCCTCAAAAAACTCAATCAAATTAGTAAGACACGGCCTCCCCTTCACAAAACCATGCTGTCTCTCGCTAATAAGTTCATTTGTTTACAAATGGGAGTAAATCCTGTCCTGAAGAATCCTCTCTAATAATTTCCCTACCACTGACGTAAGGCTCACCGGCCTGTAATATCCTGGATTATCCTTGCCACCCTTCTTAAACAAAGGAACAACATTGGCTTTTCTCCAGTCCTCTGGGACCTCACCTGTAGCCAATGAGGATGCAAAGATTTCTGGCAAGGCCCCAGCAATTTCTTCCCTTCCCTCCCTCAGTATTCTAGGGTAGATACCATCAGGCCCTGGAGACTTATCTATCTTATTGCTTTGCGAGACACCCAACACCGGCTCCTTATTGATAATGAGATGACTGAGACTATCTGCACTCCCTTCCCTCGGCTCATCATCCACCAAGTCCTTCGCTTTGGTGAATACTGATGCAAAGTACTCATTTAGCACCTCGCCCATTTCCTCTGGCTCCACGCACAGATTCCCATCTCTGTCCTTGAGTGGGCCAACCCTTTCCGTGGTTACCTTCTTGCTCGTTATAAATGCATAAAAGGCCTTGGGATTTTCCTTAATCCTGTTTGCCAATGACTTCTCATCACCCCTTTTAGCCCTCCTGACTCCTTGCTTAAGTTCCTTCCTACTGTCTTTATATTCCTCAAGTGCTTCGTCTGTTCATAGCCATCCAGCCCTTACAAATGCTTCCTTTTTCTTTTTGACGATGCTCACAATATCCCGTGTTATCCAGGCTTCCCAAAACTTGCCAAACTTGTCTTTCTTCCTCACAGGAACATGCTGGTCCTGGATTCTACTAATCAGCTGACATTTGAAAGACACCCACATGTCAGATGTTGATTTACCCTCAAACAGCCGCCCCAATCTAAATTCTTCAGATCCTGCCTAATATTGTTATAATTAGCCTTCTCCCAATTTAGCACCTTCACCTGAGGAGTACTCTTATCCTTAACCACAAGTACCTGAAAACTTATGGAATTATGGTCACTGTTCCGGGAATGCTCCCCCACTGAAACTTCGACCACCTGGCCGAGCTCATTCCCCAACAACAGGTCCAGAATGGCCCCATCCCCAGTTGGACTATATGCATACTGTTTCAAGAAGCCCTCCTGGATGTTACTCACAAATTCTGCCCCATCCAAGCCCTTAGCATTAAGTGAGTCCCAGTCAATATTGTGGAAGTTAAAATCAGCCACCACTGCAACCCTGTTACCTTTACATCTTTTCAAAATCTGTCCACATATCTGCTCCTCTACCTCCCGCTGGCTGTTGGGAGGCCTGTAGTAAACACCCAACATCGTGACTGCACCCTTCCTATTCCTGAGCTCCACCCATATTGCCTCGCTGCATGACCCCTCTGATTTGCCCCCCCCGCAGTTCAACTGTGTTATTCTCCTTAACCAGTAATGCAACTTCCCCACCCCTTTTACATCCCCCTCTATCCCGCCTGAAGCTTCTAAAGCCTGGAACATTTAGCTGCCAATCCTGCCCTTCCCTCAACCAAGTCTCTGCAATAGCAACAACATCATAATTCCAAGTACTAATCCAAGCTCTAAGTTCATCTGCCTTACCTGTTATACTTCTCGCTTTGAAACAAATGTACTTCAGAACACCAGTCCCGCTGTGATCAGCAACATCTCCCTGCCTGCTCTTCCTCTTAGTCCTGCCGGCCTTCTTTACTATGTCCTCCTCATTTATTTCACTAGCTGTCCTACTGCTCTGGTTCCCACCCGCCTGCCACACTAGTTTAAACCCTCCCGAGTGATGCGAGCAAATCTTGCAGCAAGGATATTTGTGCCCCTTCTGTTTACATGCAACCCGTCCTTCTTGTACAGGTCCCATCTGTCCCTGAAGAGAGCCCAATAGTCCAGATATCTGAAACCCTCCCTTCTACACCAGCTGCTCAGCCACGTGTTTAGCGGCACTATCTCCCTACTTCTAGCCTCACTGGCACGTGGCACAGGGAGTAATCCAGAGATTACAATCCTCGAAGTACTGTTTCTTATCTTTCTACCTAACTCCCTAAACTCACCCTGCAGGACCTCATCACTCTTCCTGCCTATGTCATTGGTACCGATGTGTACCACAACCTCTGGCTGTTCACCTTCCCCCCTTCAGAATGCCCCCTGTCCGTTCAGAGACATCCTTGACCCTGGGACCAGGGAGGCAACATACCATCCTGTAGTCTCTTTCACGTCCACAGAAGCGCCTATCTGTGCCCATGACTATAGAGTCCCCTATAACTATTACTCTTCTGCGCTTTGTCCCTCCCTGCTGAGCAACAGTGCCAGCCGTGGTGCCACTGCTCTGGCTGCTGCTGTTTTCCCCTGATAGGCCATACCTCGTCCAGAGTTGGGTCACCAAATCCTCTGTCCTCCCTGAATGTCTGCAGCAGCTCACAACACAACCTCCAACAAACCATCCACAGCACCTCCACTAACTTTACAATAATAGAAGTAAGTCAAACGCCCCTCACCTGTAAGTTGGATGCCTGGTCCTTTTAAATAATACTAGATGGGCTTCCTCATGCTGCTGAATATGTGTTCAACTGAGAGTGACTAACACAGGCGGTCAGTGGACATGTACAGACCAAGTTTCAAAGACGTGCATCAAAGCTGACGGTATGGTACATTGACAACACATTCAAAACCATCCTCAGAGCAACAACACATACATGGTACGATTGAGCTGGAGCCCTGCCCAGCTTGGGGCATTGTGCAGGCCGCAGTAGAAGTGCCTGGCTGTGCAGTTCACATCTCTCTATGTATCCCAGCTTCTGTACCGTCAGCACCAGTAGTGCTGTAGAGTCTAAAATAGTGGCTCGGGACAGATACAGTGTGAAAGGAATTCACTTCAGAAGGACTAATGAGAAAAGATTGAAGTCAAAACATTTTCAGGAATATGAGAATGGGCAGGACAATGGGACTAATTGGAGGGGTGAGGCCATGGAGGGATTCAAACACAAGAATGACTATATTAAAATTAAGGTGCTGCCCGACATGGAGCCAATGTCGGTCAGTGAGCACAGGGGTGATGGGTGATCGGGATTTGGTGTGAGTTAAAATACAGGCAGCAGAAATCTGGATGGGCTGTGGTTTATGGAGGTTTATAACTGGGAGGGTGACCAGGATAGAATTGGAATAGTTAAGTGTGGATTTAACAAAGGTACAGGTGAGGGTTTATGCAGCATTTTGGCTGAGACAGAGGTGGAGATGGGGGATATTACAGAGGTGGTCGTAGACAGGGTTGGCAATGGAGAGATTATGGAGATGGACTCAGCTCAGGTTTAAATAGAACACACCGATTGCAAACAATCTGGTTCAGCCTCAGTATTGGGCAGGGTGGTGTATTTGTCTCACAGATAGGGGATGGACTTTGTGATGGAGACCAATGACACTGGCTTCAGTCTTCCCAAACTTTACATAACAGAACAGTATTTCAGTGAAACGGGGTTTTCAATGCCCTACCGGGAAATAGAGACAGCAACAGCAGTAAAGATGAGAGAGCAAATGTGAAGAAATCCAATAAAGTTGGCAATGGTTTATAGAGCTGATAGCTGGACATATTCACCAGGAATACAACGGCAGCAAAAAGTGCAGAGTAAATTACAGGAGCAGTAATGCTGTTAGACTTGGTTTAAAGAATTAATATCTAGATAGAGAGACTTACCAGAGACAGCAATAATAGCCAGGCTGGGATAGTAAATGTATTGAATAATCTTCAGTGCGAGGCGGATCCGAGTGTTTAATGAGAACCGATCATAGTATGTAGAAAGGTAGTAAAGATCCGAGGATAAACTCCTGTCCATTGTTGTAACATTCCAATCTATTGTTCTCAGATTCTGACCCATTGTTGTAACATTCCAGTCATTTGTTCTCAGATTCTGATCTATCCTTTCTCTCTCTCTGGAGCCGCTGATCTCTGTTTTGCCGGGTTTGATGTTCCGGCTGAAACTGTGGGACAACACATGGGAGCCCCTTATTAAGAGAAGATGGCAAACCTCCAGTGACACAATTAGGGTCCATGGAGACTGACATTATTTGCAGTCACTGAACAAACAGATTCAGATAACCCTTTTCAATACAGCACTTTTTGTACCACAATAAAGGAGATCATTTACCCAGTCTGGATGGGATGCATGTGGGTTGCTGAGGGATGGAATGGTGGAAGTAGCAGAGGCACTGGCCAGCATATTCCAATCCTTCTTGGACATGGGAGTGCTGACGTAATTTTACTGGCTCACCACTCTCTGGGTGAAGAAATTTCTCCTCATTTCAGTCCTGAAAAGTTTACCCCATATCCTTCGACTATGACCCCTGGTTCTGGACTCCCCCACCATCGGGAGCATCCTTCCTGTTAGAATTTTATAGGTTTCTATGAGATCCCTCTTCACTCTTCCGAACTCCAGCGAATATAATCCTAACTCTCCTCATACATCAGTCCCGCCATCCCAGGAATCAGTCTGATAAACCTTTGTTGCACTCTCTCTAAAGCAGGAACATCCTTTCTCGGAGAAGGAGACCACAACTGCACAAAATATTCCAGGTGCGGCCTCACCAAGGCCCTGTATAATTGCAGGAAGACATCCCTGCTCCTGTACTCGAATCCTGTCTCTATGAAGGCCAACATAACATTCGCCTTTTTCTACCGCCTGTTGCACCTGCATGCTTACCTTCAGTGACTGGTGTACGAGAACACCCAGGTCTCGTTGCATATTCCCCTCTCTCAGTTTACAGCAGTTCACATAATAATCTGCCTTCCTGTTTTTGCTAAGAAAGTGGATAACCTCACATTTATTCACATTATACTGCTTCTGCCATGCATTTGCCCACTCACTCAACTTGTCCAAATCACCCTGAAGCCTCTCTGCATCCTCCTCACAACTCACCCTCCCACCCAGTTTTGTGTCTTCTGAAAATTTGGAGATATTACATTTCGTTCCCGCATCTAAATCATTAATATAGAGTGTGAATAGCTGGGGTCCTAGCGCCGGTCCCTGGGGTACGCCACTAATCACTGCCTGCCTTTTGGAAAAAGATCCGTTTATCCCTACTCTTTTTTTCCATCTGCCAAACAACTTTCTATCTATCGTAATACACTACCACTAATCCCATGCGCTTTAATTTTACACACTAATCTCTTATGTGGGACTTTGTGGAAAGACTTCTTAAAGTCCAAATAAACCACATTCTCTGACTCCCCCTCATCCACTCTATTAGTTACATACTCGAATATTCTGATAGATTTATCAAGCATGATTTCCCTTTCGTCAATCCATGCTGATGCTATCCGATTCTAACACTGTTCTCCAAGTGCTCTGCCATAAAAACTTTGATAATGGACTCTAGAATTTTCCCCACTACCGACGTCAGGCTGACTTGTCTATAATGCCCTGATTTATTTCTACCTCCCTTTTTAAATGGTGGGGTTACATTAGCTGCCCTCCAATCAGCTGGAACTGTTCCAAAGTCTAAAGAATCTTGAAAGATGACCACCAATGCATGCACTATTTCTAGGGTCACTTCTTTAAGTACTCTGGGATGTAGATTTTCAGGCCCTGAGGATTTATCGGCCTTCAATCCCATCAACTTCCCCAACACAATTTCTCTACCAATACTGATTTCCTTCGGTTCCTTCCTCTCACTAAACCCTGTGTTCCCCAACATTTCTGGTAAGATATTTGTGCCATCCTTTGTGAAGACAGAATCAGAGTATGCATTTAGTTGGTTAGCCATTTCTTTGTTTCCCATAATATATTCCCATGTTTCTAACTGTAAGGACCTACATTTGTCTTAACCAATCCTTTCCTCTTTACATACCTACAGAAACCTTTACAGTCAGGTTGTATGTTCCCCGCAAGCTTACTCGTGTACTTTATTTTCCCCTTCTTAATAAATCCCTTGGTCCTCCTTTGCTGAATTCTAAACTGCTCCCAATCCTCAGGCCTTTCATTGCAGCAGCTTTTTCGGGAGCAGAGTGTGAGCGAGTGAGCAGCTGGGAAGGTCAGTTTGAAAGTAAATTTAATTTCCTTTTGTTTTTCGGCAGAGGCCAGGGGGCTGCTGGGTAAGTAAAACACTATATATTTGGGCGGTTTAAAATAACTTTCCTTTCATTGCAGCAGCTTTTTCGGGAGCAGAGTGTGAGCGAGTGAGCAGCTGGGAAGGTCAGTTTGAAAGTAAATTTAATTTCCTTTTGTTTTTCGGCGGAGGCCAGGGTGCTGCTGGGTAAGTAAAACACTATATATTTGGGCGGTTTCAGAACCCGAGACACCACACTTGTCGTGTCTCCCACCCGCCCTCCTCCTCTAACCAAAAAAAAAGGACTCGGTGGGGTGTTTATAAGGTAAGGCTTTTTCGATTTCTCTGGTTTTATTGTGATTGGTAAAAACTTTTCGTTCCTTTTTCATTTAACTAAGTTAAGCTTAAGATTAAAAATGGCAGGAGATCTCAGACCCGTGTCATGCTCCTCTTGCTCAATGTGGGAGCTCAGAGACATGGCTGATGACCCTGTCTCCTTCACGTGCAGGAAGTGTGTCCAACTGCAGCTCTTGTTAGACTGCATGACGGCTCTCGAGCAGCGGATGGACTCACTTTGGAGCATGCGCGATGCTGAGGAGGTCGTGGATAGCACGTTTAGTGAATTGGTCACACCGCAGATTAGGATTGCTGAGGGAGAAAGGGAATGGGTGACCAAAAGGCAGAGAAAGAGCAGGAAGGCAGCGCAGGAGTCCCCTGCGATCATCTCCCTCCAAAACAAGTATACCGTTTTGGATATTGTTGAGGGAGATGGCTCACCAGGGGAAGGCAGCAGTAGCCAGGTTCATGGCACCGTGGCTGGCTCTGCTGTTCAGAAGGGCGGGAAAAAGAGTGGAAGGGCTATAGTCGTAGGGGATTCGATTGCAAGGGGAGTAGATAGGCGGTTCTGTGGTCGAAAACGAGGCTCCCGAATGGTATGTTGCCTCCCAGGTGCACGGGTCAGGGATGTCTCAGATCGGCTGCAGAACATTCTAAAGGGGGAGGGTGAACAGCCAGTTGTCATTGTGCACATAGGCACTAATGATATAGGTAAAAAACGGGATGAGGTCCTACAAGCAGAGTTTAGGGAGTTAGGAGCCAAGTTAAAAAGTAGGACCTCAGAGGTAGTAATCTCAGGATTACTACCAGTGCCACGTGATAGTCAGAGTAAAAATGAAAGAATAGTCAGGATGAATGCGTGGCTTGAGAGATGGTGCAGGAAGGAGGGGTTCAGATTTTTGGGACATTGGGACCGGTTCTGGGGGAGGTGGGACTATTACAAATTGGACGGTCTACACCTGGGCCGGACTGGAACCAATGTCCTTGGAGGTGCTTTTGCTAATGCTGTTGGGGAGGGTTTAAACTAATGTGGCAGGGGGATGGGAACCAATTGAGGTCAGTTGACAGTAAGGAGGTAGTAACAAAAGCCTGTAAGGAACTAGATAATGAAGTCAGTGTGACTAAGGGGAAGAGCAGGCAGGGAGCAGATGATGAATATAAAGGGACTGGTGGTCTGAGGTGCATTTGTTTTAATGCAAGAAGTGTAGTAGGTAAGGCAGATGAACTTAGGGCTTGGATTAGTACCTGGGAGTATGATGTTATTGCTATTACTGAGACTTGGTTGAGGGAAGGGCATGATTGGCAACTAAATATCCCAGGATATCGATGCTTCAGGCGGGATAGAGAGGGAGGTAAAAGGGGTGGAGGAGTTGCATTACTGGTCAAAGAGGATATCACAGCTGTGCTGAAGGAGGGCACTATGGAGGACTCGAGCAGTGAGGCAATATGGACAGAACTCAGAAATAGGAAGGGTGCGGTAACAATGTTGGGGCTGTACTACAGGCCTCCCAACAGCGAGCGTGAGATAGAGGTACAAATATGTAAACAGATTATGGAAAGATGTAGGAGCAACAGGGTTGTGGTGATAGGAGATTTTAATTTTCCCAACATTGACTGGGATTCGATTAGTGTTCGAGGTCCAGATGGAGCAGAATTTGTAAGGAGCATCCAGGAGGGTTTTCTAGAGCAGTATGTAAATAGTCCAACTCGGGAAGGGGCCATACTGGACCTGGTGTTGGGGAATGAGCCCGGCCAGGTTGTTGAAGTTTCAGTAGGGGACTACTTTGGGAATAGTGATCACAATTCCGTAAGCTTTAAAATACTCATGGACAAAGACGAGAGTGGTCCTAAAGGAAGAGTGCTAAATTGGGGGAAGGCCAACTATACCAAAATCGGCAGGAGCTGGGAAATGCAGATTGGGAGCAGCTGTTTGAAGGTAAATCCACATGTGATATGTGGGAGGCTTTTAAAGAGAGGTTGATTAGCGTGCAGGAGAGACATGTTCCTGTGAAAATGAGGGATAGAAATGGCAAGATCAGGGAACCATGGATGACAGGTGAAATTGTGAGACTAGCTAAGAGGAAAAAGGAAGCATACATAAGGTCTAGGCGGCTGATGAAAGACGAAGCTTTGAAAGAATATCGGGAATGTAGGACCAATCTGAAACGAGGAATTAAGAGGGCTAAAAGGGGTCATGAAATATCTTTAGCAAACAGGGTTAAGGAAAATCCCAAAGCCTTTTATTCATATATAAGGAGAAAGAGGGTAACTAGAGAAAGGATTGGCCCACTAAAGGACAAAGGAGGAATGTTATGCTTGGACTCAGAGAAAATGGGTGAGATTCTAAACGAGTACTTTGCATCGGTATTCACCGAGGAGAGGGACATGACGGATGTTGAGGTTAGGAACAGATGTTTGATTACTCTAGGTCAAGTCGGCATAAGGAGGGAGGAAGTGTTGGGTATTCTAAAGGGCATTAAGGTGGACAAGTCCCCAGGTCCGGATGGGATCTATCCCAGGTTACTGAGGGAAGCGAGAGAGGAAATAGCTGGGGCCTTAACAGATATCTTTGCAGCATCCATAAACACGGGTGAGGTCCCGGAGGACTGGAGAATTGCTAGTGTTGTCCCCTTGTTTAAGAAGGGTAGCAGGGATAATCCAGGTAATTATAGACCGGTGAGCCTGACGTCAGTGGTAGGGAAGCTGCTGGAGAAGATATTGAGGGATAGGATCTATTCCCATTTGGAAGAAAATGGGCTCATCAGTGATAGGCAACATGGTTTTGTGCAGGGAAGGTCATGTCTTACCAACTTAATAGAATTCTTTGAGGAAGTGACAAAGTTGATTGATGAGGGAAGGGCTGTCGATGTCATATACATGGACTTCAGTAAGGCGTTTGATAAGGTTCCCCATGGCAGGCTGATGGAGAAAGTGAAGGCGCTTGGGGTCCAAGGTGTACTAGCTAGATGGATAAAGAACTGGCTGGGCAACAGGAGACATAGAGTAGCAGTAAAAGGGAGTTTCTCAAAATGGAGACGTGTGACCAGTCGTGTTCCACAGGGATCCGTGCTGGGACCACTGTTGTTTGTGATATACATTAATGATTTGGAGGAAAGTATAGGTGGACTGATTAGCAAGTTTGCAGACGACACTAAGATTGGTGGAGTAGCAGATAGTGAAGGGGACTGTCAGAGAATACAGCAGAATATAGATAGATTGGAGAGTTGGGCAGAGAAATGGCAGATGGAGTTCAATCAGGGCAAATGCGAGGTGATGCATTTTGGAAGATCCAATTCAAGAGTGAACTATACAGTAAATGGAAATGTCCTGGGGAAAATTGATGTCCAGAGAGATCTGGGTGTTCAGGTCCACTGTTCCCTGAAGGTGGCAACGCAGGTAAATAGAGTGGTCAAGAAGGCATACGGCATGCTTTCCTTCATCGGACGGGGCATTGAGTACAAGAGTTGGCAGGTCATGTTACAGTTGTATAGGACTTTGGTTCGGCCACATTTGGAATACTGCGTACAGTTCTGGTCGCCACATTATCAAAAGGATGTGGATGCTTTGGAGAGGGTGCAGAGGAGGTTCACCAGGATGTTGCCTGGTATGGAGGGCGCTAGCTATGAAGAGAGGTTGAGTAGATTAGGATTATTTTCATTAGAAAGACGGAGGTTGAGGGGGGACCTGATTGAGGTGTACAAAATCATGAGAGGTATAGACAGGGTGGATAGCAAGAGGCTTTTTCCCAGAGTGGGGGTTTCAATTACTAGAGGACACGAGTTCAAAGTGAAAGGGGAAAAGTTTAGGGGGGATATGCGTGGAAAGTTCTTTACGCAGAGGGTGGTGGGCACCTGGAACGCATTGCCAGCGGAGGTGGTAGATGCGGGCACGATGGCGTCTTTTAAGATGTATCTAGACAGATACATGAATGGGCAGGAAGAAAAGAGATACAGAACCTGGGAAAATAGGCGACATGTTTAGAGAGAGGATCTGGATCGGCGCAGGCTTGGAGGGCCGAAGGGCCTGTTCCTGTGCTGTAATTATCTTTGTTCTTTGTTCTTTGTTCTTGTCTGTTATTCCTTTCTGTAGAATGTATATGCCTCTTCCGTGGATCTAATACTATCTCTAATTTTCCTTCTAAGCCATGGTTTGGCTACCTTTCCCATTTTACCTTTGCGCCAGACAGGAGTAAACAATTGTTGCAGTTCATCCATGTGCTCTTTGAATATTGCCATTGCCAATCCACCATCATCCCTTTAAGTAACGTTTCCAATCCATCATAGCCAACTCGTGCCTCATACCTTCATAGTTTCCTTTATTAAGATTCACGATCCTAGTCTCAGAATCAACTATGTCACTCTCCATCTGAGAGTCACAGAGTCGTACAGCATAGAAACAGGCCATTCGGCCCACTGCGTCCATGCCGACCATAATGCCTATCTATACTAATTCCACGTGCCTGCATTAATTCCATATCCGTCTATGCCTTGCTCATTCAAATACCTGTCCAGATACCTCTTAAATGTTGCTGCTGTTCCTGCCTCCACCACCTCCTCTGGCAGCTCATTCCAGATACCCATTATTATTTCTGGAAAAATTTACCCCTTTGATCCCCTTTACACCTCCTCTATCTCACCTTTAATTTATGCCCTCCAGTTTTAGTCACCCCTACCATGGGAAACAGACTCTGGATATCTGCCCATCTGTGCCTCTCATAATTTTAGATACCTCTATAATGTCCCCTCTCAGCCGTCTTCGCTCCTGGGAAAACAGACCCAGCCTATCCAATCTCTCTTCATAACTCAAGCCCTCCAAACCAGGCAACATCCTTATGAATCTTTTCTGCACCCTCTCTAGCTTAATCACATCTTTCCTGTAGTGCAGTGACCAGAAATGCACACAGTACTCCAAATGCGGCCTAACCAATGTTATGTACAACTGCAACATGACATCCCAACTCTTGTACACCATGCGCAGTTGATGAAGACAAGCATGCCATACACCTTCTTCACAACTCTGCCGAGCTGTGTTGCCACTATCATGGTACTATGTACTTGCACCCCAAGGTCTCGCTGCTCAACAACACTCCCCAGGCCCTGTCATTCACTGTATATGTCCTGCCCTGGTTTAACTTCCCAAAATGCATCACTTCACACTTATTTGTGTTAAATTCCATTTGCCAATCCATTGCCCACTTTCCAAGTTTATCTATATCCTGTTGTAACCTTAGACAACCTTCTTCACTTTCGACTATTCCATCAATTTTTGTATCATCTGCAAACTTACCAATCATGCCCCCTACATTCACATCCAAGTCATTAATATATATGACAAACAAACGAGGGCCCAGAACCGATCCCTGTGGCACACCACTTGTCACCGGCCTCCAATCTAAAAAACAACCCTCCAGTTCCACCCTCTGCCTCCTATTACCAAGCCAATGTTGTATCCAATTGGCTAGCACACCCTGGATCCCATGTGGTCGAACCTTCTGGACATACCGACCATGCGGGACCTTGTCAAAGGCCTTGCTAAAGTCAATGTAAACAACGTCCATCGCCCTGCCCTCGTCAATCCTCATGGTCACCTCCTCAAAAAACTCAATCAAATTCGTGAGACATGATTCCCATGCACAAAGCAATGCTGACTATCCCGAATCAGACGTTGCCTTTCCAGATGCAAATAAATCCTGTCTGTCAGAATCCCTTCCAATAACTTTCCCATCACACATGTAAGGCTCACCGGCCTGTAGTTCCCTGGCTTATCACTGCTGCCCTTCTTAAATAAAGGCACAGCATTAGCTATCCTCCAGTCTTCCGGTGTCTCACCCATGGCTAACGATAATGCAAAAACCTCTGCTCGGGCTCCAGAAATCTCCTCCCTTTCTACCCATAGCATCCCAGGATACACCTGGTCAGGCCTTGGGGGATTTATCCACCTTAACGCGCTTCAAAACCTCCAACACCTCCTCCTTTGTAATGTTGATATGCTCCAGGATATCGCTGTTCCCTCCCTTGAAATCACTAGCTTCCATGTCATCTCCATGGTAAATACAGATGCGAAGTATTCATTTAAGACCTCGCCCATTTCCCGTGGCTCCACACATAGATTGCCACACTGATCCTTTAGGGGACCTACACTCTCCCGAGCGTCCCTTTTCCTCTCAATATACTTATAGAATATTTTAGGATTCTCCTTTAACTTATCTGCCAGCGAAATCTCATGGCCCCTTTTCATCCTCCTAATTTCCTTCTTAAGTGTACCCCTACATCCCCTGTACTCCTCGAGGGACTCGTTTGATCCCCGCTGTCTATACCTGACATATGCCTCCTCCTTTGTCCTGAGGAGACCCTCAACATCCCTTGTCAACCAAGGTTCCCTAAACTTGCCAGCCTTGCCTTTGCATCTAACAGGAATATTCCAGCCCATAACTATTCCTTTCTCACTTTTAAAAGCCTCCCACTTCCCAGACGTCCCTTTACCTGTAAACAGCCCCTTCCATTCAGCTTCTGAGAGTTCCTGTCTGATGCCATCGAAATGAACCTTCCTCCAATTTGGGACTTCAACCTGAGGACCAGTCCTATCCTCTTCCAAAACTATCTTGAAGCTAATAGAGTTATGGTCACTGGTCCCAAAGTGCTCCCCCACTGACACATCATCTACCTGCCCATCTTCATTTCCTAAGAGGAGGTCGAGTGCAGCCTTTTCTCTCGTAGGGCCATCAACATACTGCTTCAGAAAACTATCCTGGTCACACTTAACAAATTCTTGCCCATCTGATCCCTTAGCACTAAGACAGTCGCAGTCAATATTAGGGAAGTTAAAATCACTTACTATTACAACCTTATAATTCCTACACCTATCTGTGATTTCCCTACATATATGCTCCTCCAATTCCCTCTGACTATTGGGGGGCCTATAGTATAATCCCATCAAAGTGATCACCGCTTGCTTATTTCGAAGCTCTACTCATATGGCCTCACTGGACGGTCCCCCCGGGATATCCTCTCTAACTACTGCCGTGATGCGCTCCCTAATCAATATTGCAACTCCCCATCCTCTCTTACCTCCACCTGAAGCATCGGTACCCCGTAACATTGAGCTGCCAGTCTTGCCTATCCCTCAACCACGTTTCTGTAATAGCTACAATATCACAATCCCATCTACTGACCCGTGCTCTGAGTTCATCTGCCTTATCTGTAAGGCCTCTTACATCAAAGTACATGCAGGTTAGCCTACCAGATCTTCCACGCTCCCTGTCCGGCCCCTGCCCGGCCTGCCTACTGGACTTTCTTGCATTAACCTCTACATTTACCTCAACTATCTCATCGGAGAGACTACTACTTTGAGTCCTACCCCCCTGCAAGACTAGTTTAAACCCTCCCGAGTAGTACTAACAAATCTCCCCGCAAGGATATTGCTCCCCTTCCAGTTTAGACGCAACCTGACTCTTTTGTACAGGTCACCTCTGCACCAGAAGAGATCCCAATCATCCAAGTAGCTGAAGCTCTCCCACCTGCACCAGCTCTTCAGCTACACATTCATTTGCCTAATCCTCCTATTCCTACCCTCACTAGCACGTGGCACAGGGAGTAATCCTGAGATTCTTCTTCTTCTTTGGCCTCCTTGTCTCGAGAAACAATGGATAAGCGCCTGGAGGTGATCAGTGGTGTGTGGAGCAGCGCCTGGAGTGGCGATAAAGGCGTATTCTAGAGGGACAGGCTCTTCCACAGATGCTGCAGAAAAATGTGTTTGTCGGGGCTGTTACACAGTTGGCTCTCCCTTTGTACTTCTGTCTTTTTTCCTGCCAACTGCTAAGTCTCTTCGACTCGCCACACTTTAGCCCTGCCTTAATTGCTGCCCGCCAGCTCTGGCAATCGCTGGCAACTGACTCCCACAACTTGTGATCTTTGTCAAAGGATTCATGTCGCGTTTGCAGATGTCTTTAAAGCGGAGAAATGGACGGCCGGTGGGTCTGATACCAGTGGCGAGCTCGCTGTACAATGTGTCCCTGGGGATCCTGCCAACTTCCATGCGGCTGACATGGCCAAGCCATCTCAAGCGCCACTGACTCAGTAGTGTGTATAAGCTGGGGATGTTGGCCGCCTCGAGGACTTCTGTGTTGGAAATACGGTCCTGCCACCTGATATCAAGTATTCTCCGGAGGCAGCGAAGATGGAATGAATTGACACGTCGCTGTTGGCTGATATACGTTGTCCAGGCCTTGCTGCCATTGAGCAAGGTACTGAGGACACAGGCTTGATACACTCGGAGTTTTGTGTTCTTTGTCAGTGCGCCTTTTTCAACACTCTCTTGGCCAGTCTGGACATAGCAGTGGCAGCTTTTCCCATGCGTTGTTGATTTTATTTTAGAGATACAGCACTGAAACAGGCCCTTCGGCCCACCGAGTCTGTGCCGACCATCAACCACCCACTGATACCAATCCGACACTAATCCCATATTCCAACCACATCCCCACCTGTCTCCCTATATTTCCCTACCACCTGCCTATACTAGGGGCAATTTATAATGGCCAATTTACCTATCAACCTGCAAGTCTTGGGCATGTGGGAGGAAACCGGAGCACCCGGAGGAAACCCACGCAGACACAGGGAGAACTTGCAAACGCCAGACATTTCTGCATCTAGAGACAGGTTACTGGTGATAGTTGAGCCTAGGTTGGTGAACTCTTGAACCACTTCCAGAGCGTGGTCGCCAATATTGATGGATGGAGCACTTCTGACGTCCTGTCCCATGATGTTCGCTTTCTTGAGGCTGATGATTAGGCCAAATCCCGAGATTATCCCTCGAGGTTCTACTTTTTAACCTTCTGCCAAACTCCCTATATTCACTGTGCAGGACCTTATCTCTCTTCCTGTGTATATCGTTTGCACCAATATGGGCCACGACGTCTGGCTGCTCACTCTCCCCTTTCAGAATTTTCTGCAGCGACTCCGAGACATCCTTGACCCGAGCAGCAGGGAGGCAACATACCATCCTGGTGTCTCTTTTGCGGCCACAGAAACGCCTACCTGCACCCCCTACGATAGAATCCCCTATCATGATAGCTCTTCCAACCGTTTTCCTCCCCTGCTGTGCAGCAGAGCCCTCTGTGGTCCCACGGGCCTGGCTGTTCCCGCTTTCCCCTGGGAGGTCATCCCCCCACAGTATCCAAAGCGGTCTATCTGTATGAGAGGGGGTGGCCACAGGGGACTCCTGCACTACCTGCCTGTGCCTACTGCTCCGTCTGGTGGTCACCCATCGCTTTTCTGCCTGTGCAGCTATTACCTGCGGTGTGACCACCTCGCTAAACATGTTATCCACGACTTCCTCAGCATTATGGATGCTCCACAGTGATTTCACCTGCAGCTCCATCTCCGTAATGTGGGTAACCAGCAGCTGCAGATGGATACACTTCCTGCACACAGCGTCACCAGGGACACTGGAAGCGTCCCTGATTTCCCACAAAGGGCAGGAGGAGCAGATCACGGGGCTGAACTCTCCTGTCATGACCTACCCTTAGATTAATTAGTTACACCCTTAATTTAAAAAATACGAATTACATGAGGGGCCTTGTTCTGCCCACTTCAAACCAAGGTTCTTAATAATTAAAAAAAAGAAACACTTCAGTAGTACTCACCTTATCACCAGAGTTTCTTTCCACAAAAATAATCTTTTCACTTTTTTAAAGATATCGACATGCACTAATAGCTGCTACTCACCCAACCAATCAGCTTGCAACTCCCCCCTGCAGACATTCCCCCCTGCTCTCATGCTCATTTCTCTATCCTGGGATTGCTGCAGTGTTCCAGTGAACATCAACGCAAGCTCGAGGAACAGCATCTCATCTACCGATTAGGCGCACTACAGCCTGCCGGACTGAACATTGAGTTCAATAATTTCAGAGCATGACAGCCCCCCACTTTACTTTCATTTTTAGTTATTTTTTCTTCCTTTCTTTACATTCTTTTTAACATTTTTTACAATCTTTTTTTGCATTTATTTCATTTCATCTTAGTTTGTTCAGTTTGCTGACCCACTGTTTTTTTCCAGGATTTTTTTTCAGGTTTGCACTTGCTGCTGTTCAATATTCAGTGTATTTACACCTAATCTGTACTAATGCTTTGTCTTTCAACACTCCATTAACATATTGTTTGCCTTTGCTCCGTGACCTTTTGGTCAGCTATGTGGCCTGGTCCAATCTGCACCGACTCCTTTGTTATCTCTTGCCCCACCCCCACCTCACTTGCTTTTAATTTGTGACTTTTCTAATATTTGTCAGTTCCGAAGAAGGGTCACTGACCCGAAACGTTAACTCTGCTTCTCTTTCCACAGATGCTGCCAGACCTACTGAGTGATTCCAGCATTTCTTGTTTTTATTTCAGATTTCCAGCATCCGCAGTATTTTGCTTTTGTTATGGCCTGTTCTCTGGTTGGTTCCTCAACGTATTGGTGCAGAAAACTATCCCATATACATTCCATGAATTCCTCCTCGACGTTATTGTGACAAATTTGATTTGACCAATCTATATGCAGATTAAACTCACCCATAATTACAGATGTTGCTTTATCGCATGCATCTCTAATTTCCTGTTCAAGACCATTCCCACATCACCACCACAGTTTGGGGGTCTATATATAACACCCATTAACGTTTTTTGCCCCTTAGTGTTTCACAGCTCTTCCCATACAGACTCCACATCATCAGAGCTAATATCCTTCCTCATTATTGCGTTAATTTCGTTTTTAACCAGCAATGCAACTCCACCAAGGGTGGAAATAAACCGTTTTACTGATGGTGTGAATATTTGGTCGGAAGCCCATCGCCAGGCATCTCAAGGTTAACTATGTAACCACGTTTCTGAACAGTTTGACTTCGTCTCAAGCATTTACAAAGGAGAGGGATGGAGTGTGTAGCTAGGAAATGTTTGGAGCAGAGACAGAAAACAATGGCTTCAATCTTCTCAATATTTAATTGGCATTGCAGATGTGTGAGGTAATACATTTTGAAAGGATGAATGAGGAGAGACAATACAAGTTAAATGGTACAACTATAAAGGTGGTGAAATAACAGAGACACCTGGGGTGTTTGTACACAAATCTTTGAAGCTGGCACGAAAGGGCAGCGAAACAGTTAATAAATATATGGGATCCCAGGTTTTCTAAAAAGAGGCAAAATGAACAAAAGCAAGGACATCATGTGAAACATATATAAAATACTAGTTCAGCTGCACATGAAGTCTTGTGTCGAATACTGGGAACCACACTTTAGGAAGGACATGAAGCCTTTGGAGAGGTGACAGAACTGTTTTACCAGAACTTGTCCAGGCATGAGGGATTACAGTTATGTATTTGGGATTGTTCTGCTTAGAGCAGAGAACTTTCAGAGGAGATTTCATTGAGGTGTTTAACATTAGGAAGGGTTTAGATAAATTAAATAAAGAGAAACTGTTTCCAATGTCCAAGGGACCGCTAACCAGAGACACAGTTTTAAGGTGATTGGTAAAAGAAGCAGACATGAGGATTTTTGTTTCTGAGTGGTTTGGATTTGGAATGCAATGTCTGATAGATTGATGGATCCAGATTCAATAGTAGATCCCAAATGGGAATTGGATAAATATCTGAAGCCGAAAAAATGTTAGGATATAGTGAAAGAGTCAGGGAGTGGGAGTAACTGGATTGCTCTTTGAAAGGGCCAGCACTGAATTGATGGGCAGAATAACATCATTCAGGGCTGTGCAATTCTATGATTCTATGATTGTTCCTGTCTGTACTTTCCCAATATTCCTATCCTTTCAACAGGTGTTTGAGAAAGTACCACATAACAGCAGTGTCACCGAATTAGAAACACATTGGATTAAAGGGTCAATGTCAGCAGTGACTCAGTTTGTAGCTCTCTCCCCTTTCAATCACAAGCTTCAAGGATCAAATGTCACTGCAGGACTTGATCACAAGAGTCAAGGCTGACGCTGCAGTGCAGTACTGAGGGAGTGCTGCACTGTCAGAGGTGCCGCCTTATCAAAGAAAAGGTAAAGCCAGGCCCCGTCTGCCCACTCATGGGATGGAAAGATCCCATGGAATTATTTAGAAGGTCAGGGGAATTATTCCCAGTGTCCTGGTCAACATTTACCCCTCAATTCAACATCACAAAAAGAGATCTGATCATGATCACACTGCTACTTGTGGGATCTTGCTGTGCGGAAATTGGCTGTGTTTTTCCTACATTACAAGACTGACTAAACATTAAAAGGTACGCGTTGGTTGTAAATCGCTTTGGGACATGCAGTGGTCATAAAGGCGTTACATAAATGGAAGTCCTTTTTTTTATTTTCAATGCCAGCATGCAGGAACTTAGCTCCGTGACAGAAAACGGAGAGTATTGGAGAATGGTTGTTGTTCGATCTGGAGGGAAGTACACAGTGGGGTTCCTCAGGGTCACTGTTGGGATCACTGTTGCTGTATGTTAATGTAATGCGCTTGTGTACAGACGGGATAATGTCAAAGTTTCCAGATGACAGGAAACTCAGAAATGTTAATAAACAGTGTGAAGGATAGTAACAGACTTCAGCAGGACAGAGGCGGACAGAGTTCCGAAGAAGGGTCACTGACCCGAAACGTTAACTCTGCTTCTCTTTCCACAGATGCTGCCAGACCTGCTGAGTGAATCCAGCATTTCTTGTTTTTGTTTCAGCAGGACAGAAACTGACTGGTGAAATGTACAGGAACATGACAGATGTAATTTAACACAGTGAAGTGTGAAGTGAGACATTTGGGTAGGAAATATGAGGAGAAACAATATAAACTCAATGGTACCATTATAAAGTGGGTGCAGGATTAGAGAGAACTGGGGGTGTACACACACAGATCTTTGAAGGTAACATGTAGTGTCCTTGGTGTTAGAGAGAGAGGCACAGAGTAATAAAACTCAGGAGGAAATGCTGATTTTTATACATCATTGGTTAGGTCCCAGCTGGACAATTGTGTCCAGTTCAGATCACCACACTTTGGTAAGGATGTCAAGGACTTAGTGAAGATACAGAGATGATTTACTAGAATGGGACCAGGGACCTGGGAATTCAGTTACGTGGAGAGATTGGAAAAGCTGGGATTGTTCTCTTTAGAGCAGTGAAGGGTAAGGGGAGATTTAATATCGAATTCAAAATCATGAAGGGTTTTGATAGAGTAATTAATGTGAAACTGTGTCCAGTGTCAGAAAGTTCAGTATTAAGAAGACACAGATTGAAGGTAATTGACAAAGAACCAGAGGTGAAATCACGAGAATTTTCTTACACAGCAAGTTGTTGGGATCTGGAATTCATTGCCTGAAAACATCTGGAAGCAGATTCAATAATATCTTTCAAAAGAGAATTCAGCAAATACATGAATTGGAATTTAAAAAGCTGGAATGTGGGGCAAGAGGAGGGGAGAGGAACTAATTAGATATCTCTTTCAAAGAGACTGCACTAACACAATGGGCCGAATATCCTCCTTCTGCGCGTCGGGTTTGTGATTCATGATCTGCCCGTGCCCGTTCTTGTTGAGGCAGGTGACACACAAAGCTCTGCTGTCTCCTCATTTCCATGAATTCTACTTGCTGCCAGGGTGACCCGCACTGCTGTCTGTCTGCAATGTTAACTGGGACAGAACTGTGTGTGAGGCTGGCTCGTGTTTCAGCCAGCATTCAGCTTTTAAAGGCAGTCTGTCCCTCTTAAAGGGAAGCTGCACTGAATCACAGGAGGCTGCGTGTGCTGACTGTGAATTCTGCAATTGGAAACAAGGTAAATGGAACATTAGGGCGGCACAGTGGGGCAGTGGTTAGCACTGCAGCCTAACAGCTCCAGTGACCCGGGTTCAATTCTGGGTACTGCCTGTGTGGAGTTTGCAAGTTCTCCCTGTGTCTGCGTGGGATTCCTCCGGGTGCTGCGGTTTCCTCTCACATGCCAAAGACTTGCAGGTTGATAGGTTAATTGCCAATTATAAATTGCCCCTAGTATAGGTCGGTGGTAGGGAAATATAGGGACAGGTAGGAATATGTGGTAGGAATATGGAATTAGTGTAGGATTAGTATAAATGGCTGGTTGATGATCGGCGCAGACTCGATGGGCCGAAGGCCTGTTTCAGTGCTGTATCTCTCACACTAAAACTAAAAAACTATAGAGGGCTCTGCAGTTCACGGTCGTGGTGCTGGAGGCCTTAGTCATGTAGGGTGACAGGAGGAAAGAGGCCATGTTTCCATGGGGTGCGGCCGAGGCCCTCAAGTAACGCCCTCTGAAGGGACTGGGAGAAGGTGGCCAGGGATGTCAATGCAAGAGGTGTGGGCCCGAGGACGTGGCAGCAGTGCCAGAAGATGTTTAATGAGCTCACACGGGTGTTCGTTGTCAGTGACTTCATCTCCAAATGGCATCTCCTACCCCCATCATCACCAACATCTCACAATGCTCAATGCACCACACCCCCATCACTCACGCATCAGGAGCACCTAGCACTCAGGACTCACACCGAACATTCACATACTCCACCTCACCCTTACACACCTTCCACTGATACCAGCCTCATACCCACCTCTCACTGCCTCCACATACCTCCAGCTATTCAGCTATGGCAGGCACATCACCCAAATACAGTGAAACACAGTTACTGATATTCCATCCCATCTCTTACAGGACAAGGTGGCCCATAATCACAGGCGAAGAAGTGAACCGGCGGGGGCCAGGCAGACCTTCATCCGCTGAGCCAAAGGGAGGAGATGGTTCTCCACATCATGGGACCGGCTGTGACAGAGCCCGTAGCATCCGACATGACCGAGAGCATTCAGGATGATGCTATGCACCTGCCTGATGTCCCTTCTTGACTCCCACCTCCCCCTCATCCTGCTGTCTGGGATGATGTACAAGCTGGAGATGGTGGGACCATGGACCTCCTGCTTTCCATCCCACCCCCAATCCCTCAACCCAACCCTCCCCTTCTGATTTTGTACTTTCCAACGATAACTGAAAACTGCCAGCTTCCCAGTCACAGCAGATCCAGGAGACAGAGAAAGAGCAGCAGCACAGCACTGATGGTGAAGCCCCATCACTTGCTCTGATACTCACAGCCAACAGCTCAAATACTTACACAGTGTGTGCTGTAGAGGCTGGTATCGAGTCAGAATCTGCACGTGGTGAGTCACCGAGCACGAGTGAGATACAGCCAGGCCACGGGGAAAGGATAGTTCATGTGCCAGCTCACCGGAGGGCAAGGTCACAAACGAGTTATAATACACAGGACTCGGATGTAAACATTGCTGGAACAGCATGCAGGAGAATGCTGATCGACATGTACACTGAGATACTTTGTCCATTGACAGGCCTGTCCGACAGTCTGTTATCACTGTCAAGGAACATGGAGGAGTCCGGCTCCAACATGGCACAGGACATTGCACAGAGCTAGAAGCCTATTCCTTCCCCTGTGGAAGTGGTCACTAACTCTATGACAGCATTAGGGGACTCAGCTGCGATACAGTGTTTGGTGACCATTAGATTAGATTAGAACATTACAGCGTAGTACAGGCCCTTCGGCCTTCGATGTTGCGCCGACCTGTGAAACCATCTGACCTGCACTGTTCCATTTTCATCCATATGTCTATCCAATGACCATTTAAATGCCCTTACAGTTGGCGAGTCTACTGCTGTTGCAGGCAGGGCGTTCCACACCTCTACTACTCTCTGAGTAAAGAAACTACCTCGAACATCTGTCCTATATATATCACCCCTCAACTTAAAGCTATGTCCCCTCGTGTTTGCCATCACCGAGGAAAATGGCACTCACTATCCACCCTATCTAACCCTCTGATTATCTTATATGGCTCTATTAAGTCACCTCTCCTCCTCCTTCTCTCCAACGAAAACAATCTCAAGTCCCTCAGCATTTCCTCGTAAGACCTTCCCTCCATACCAGGCAACATCCTAGTAAATCTCCTCTGCACCCTTTCCATAGCTTCCACATCCTTCCTATAATGCGGTGAGCAGAACTGCACGCAATACTCCAGGTGCGGTCTCACCAGAATTTTGTACAGCTGCAGCATGACCTCGTGACTCCGAAACTCGATCCCCCTACTAATAAAAGCTAACACACCATATGCCTTCTTAACAGCCCTATTAACCTGGGTAGCAACTTTCAGGGATTTATGTACCTGGACACCAAGATCTCTCTGTTCATCTACACTACCAAGAATCTTCCCATTAGCCCAGTACTCTGCATTCCTGTTACTCCTTCCAAAGTGAATCACCTCACACTTTTCCGCATTAAACTCCATTTGCCATCTCTCAGCCCAGCTCTGCAGCCTATCTATGTCCCTCTGTACCCTACAACATCCTTCGGCACTATCCACAACTCCACCGACCTTCGTGTCATCCGCAAATTTACTAACCCACCCTTCTACACCCTCTTCCAGGTCATTTATAAAAATGACAAACAGCAGTGGCCCCAAAACAGATCCTTGCGGTACACCACTAGTAACTAAACTCCAGGATGAACATGTGCCATCAACCACCACCCTCTGTCTTCTTTCAGCTAGCCAATTTCTGATCCAAAGCTCTAAATCACCTTCAACCCCATACTTGCGTATTTTCTGCAATAGCCTACCGTGGGGAACCTTATCAAACGCCTTACTGAAATCATTAAACACCACATCCACTGCTTTACCCTCATCCACCAGTTTGGTCACCTTCTCGAAAAACTCAATAAGGTTTGTGAGGCACGACCTACCCTTCACAAAACCGTGCTGACTATCTCTAATGAACTTATTCTTTTCAAGATGATTATAAATCTTGTCTCTTATAGCCTTTTCCAACATTTTCCCCACAACCGAAGTAAGGCTCACAGGTCTATAATTACCAGGGCTGTCTCTACTCCCCTTCTTGAACAAGGGGACAACATTTGCTATCCTCCAGTCTTCCGGCACTATTCCTGTCGACAATGACGACATAAAGATCAAGGACAAAGGCTCTGCAATCTCCTCCCTGTCTTCCCAGAGAATCCTAGGATAAATCCCATCTGGCCCAGGGAACTTATCTATTTTCACACTTTCCAAAATTGCTAACACATCCTCCTTGTGAACCTCAATCCCATCTAGCCTAGTAGTCTGAATCTCAGTATTCTACTCGACAACATTTTCTTTCTCTACTGTCAGTACTGACGAAAAATATTCATTTAACGCTTCCCCTATCTCCTCTCATTCCACACACAACTTCCCACTACTATCCTTGAGTGGCCCTAATCTAACTCTAGTCATTCTTTTATTCCTGATATACCTATAGAAAGCCTTAGGGTTTTCCTTGATCCTATCCGCCAATGACTTCTCGTGTCCTCTCCTTGCTCTTCTTAGCTCTCCCTTTAGATCCTTCCTGGCTGGCTTGTAACTCTCAAGCGCCCTAACTGAGCCTTCACGTCTCATCCTAACATAAGCCTTCTTCTTCCTTTTGACAAGTGCTTCAACTTCTTTAGTAAACCACGGCTCCCTCGCTCGACAACTTCCTCCCTGCCTGACAGGTACATACTTATCAAGGACACGCATTCGCTGCTCCTTGAATAAGATCCACATTTCGATTGTGCCCATCCCCTGCAGTTTCCTTCCCTATCCTACGCATCCTAAATCTTGCCTAATCGCATCATAATTTCCTTTCCCCCCGCTATAATTCTTGCCCTGCGGTATACACCTGTCCCTGCCCATCGCTAAGGTAAACCTAACCGAATTGTGATCACTATCACCAAAGTGCTAACCTACATCTGAATCTAACACCTGGCCGGGTTCATTACCCAGTACCAAATCCAATGTGGCATCGCCCCTGGTTGGCCAGTCTACATGCTGTGTCAGAAAACCCTCCTGTACACACTGGACAAAAACTGACCCATCTAAAGTACTCGAACTATAGTATTTCCAGTCAATATTTGGAAAGTTAAAGTCCCCCATAACAACTATCCTGTTATTCTCGCTCCTGTCGAGAATCATCTTCGCTATCCTTTCCTCTACATCTCTGGAACTATTCGGAGGTCTACAGAAGACTCCCAGCAGGGTGACCTCTCCTCTCCTGTTTCTCACCTCGGTCCATACTACCTCAGTAGACGAGTCCTCAAACGTCCTTTCTGCCGCTGTAATACTCTCCTTGATTAACAATGACACACCCCCTCCTCTTTTACAATCTTCTCTGTTTTAACTGAAACATCTAAATCCCGGAACCTGCAACATCCATTCCTGCCCCTGCTCTACCCATGTCTCCGAAATGGCCACAACATCGAAATCCCAGGTACCAACCCATGCTGCAAGCTCACCCACCTTATTCCGGATGCTCCTGGCGTTGAAGTTGACATACTTTAAACCAAGTTCTTGCTTGCCAGTGCCCTCTTGCGTCCTTGTAACCTTATCCCTGACCTCACTACTCTCAACATCCTGTACACTGGAACTACAATTTAGGTTCCCATTCCCCTGCTGAATTAGTTTAAATTCCCCCGAAGAGCACTAGCAAATCTCCCCCCCAGAATATTGGTACCCCTCTGGTTCAGGTGACGACCATCCTGTTTGTAGAGGTCCCACCAACCCCAGAATAGCCCCATTGTCTCAACTTCCACAGCAGCACAGACGGCAGACACCCAGCGTCTCAGTGATCCGGGAGGTTACATGGATTGCTGAGGTGTAATCAAGTGGGATTTACAGTGGCTCCGTGGAGCATGAACCTGCTGTCCTCTCTCAGGATGACAGTATTTGTTCTCCCTTCACTGTCACTCCACCAATGTCCTTGCTGTTAGTCATCAGCCAGCCCAGGCTGCTGCTGCCCATATCGAGGTGGTGCAGTCTGAATCCGAGCCCTCAGTGCCCAGAGCCGCTCGAGGACGTTCTCCAAGGCAATCTGCAGTCACCCCCCAGTGAAAGTCAGCAGCCTTCCACCAGCCATGCTGCAGTCACTGGGGAAACATTGCGTAGGAGCACAAGGCAGGTCGAGGGAACTCACAAGACAGGCACCAAGGGAATACACAAGTGTGAATAGTTCAGTTTTGTTTGTTTAATTGGTGATGGATAGAGATGTTAATGAAAAGGTTTTTGTTGGTGGCTTTTATTGCAGGATGGTGACCAAGGGGACGCTGTCACGGGGCGTTCAGATGGGTGTAATGGTGGAGAATGGGGGGGATCCATGGTGGGACAGGGAAGTTGTCCTGTGGGATCTGGAATCTTGGCAGGGACTCTCCAACAGCCTGTCCGGGTCGAAGGCAACCAGGAAATATCCTCCCTGCCTCCTCCGCTTCCTCCTGAGGGAGCCTCCGGATTCCTGGTGCCAATGACTGTGTCCTCATGATGGTGATGATATGAAGGGTGCAGCAGAACACCATGAACTTGGACACCTGCTCCAGTGTGTACTGGAAGGCTCCCCCCGAGCGGTTCAGACATTGTAAGAATTGCTTCATCACACCGATGGTCTGTTCCACTGTGTTCCTGCTGGAGTGTTTGTTTGACTGGCAGTGGAAAGTGGGTTTGGGGGTGTAGGAGGTATAGCCATGTCTGGGGTGTGGGGGTCCATTGTCTCTGAGGAACCGCATTCCGGTTTTCCATGGAGCTCCGAAATATTGGGACCAGCAGACTGTTTCAGAATGAAGGTATCCTGGCTGGTACCAGGATAGTGGACATTCACCAACATGATGTACTGGGCATGCTCACACACCAACTGCACATTAATGGAGTGAGAGTTCCTCCAGTTCCTGTATCTCTCCCCGTTGTCAAGGGAACCCCGCAGAGCCACCTGCACCATCACGAATCCCGATATCCTGACAAAGCCACAGGACCTTTCATCCTGCTTCTCTCTGCTGAGGATTGGACACAGGGCAGACTTTGAGGTGGACAGGTGTAGACACTGAATGAGGGCCCACTGATACCCCACAAGCCTGAGGATTGGACACCGGGCAGTCTTTATAGATCCAACAGTTGGATACAGAGACTTACCAGGTACACCAATAATAGCGAGGATGGGTTCGTAAATCGTTTCAATCATCTTCAGTGCAAAATAGATCCGCCATTCTAATGTTATCCAAAAATAATCTGCAGTAATTTCGCCAAGCCAATAGGAGAAACTCCTGCTGCCCATTGTTGTAACATTCCAATCTATTGTTCTCAGATTCTGACCCATTGTTGTAACATTCCAATCTATTGTTCTCAGATTCTGACCCATTGTTGTAACATTCCAATCTATTGTTCTCAGATTCTGATCCATTGTTGTAACATTCCAATCTATTGTTCTCAGATTCTGACCCATTGTTGTAACATTCCAATCTATTGTTCTCAGATTCCGACCCATTGTTGTAACATTCCAATCTATTGTTCTCAGATTCTGACCCATTGTTGTAACATTCCAATCTATTGTTCTCAGATTCTGACCCATTGTTGTAACATTCCAATCTATTGTTCTCAGATTCTGACCCATTGTTGTAACATTCCAATCTATTGTTCTCAGATTCTGACCCATTGTTGTAAGATTCCAATTCATTGTTATCAGATTCTGATATATCCTCTCCATCTCACTGCAGCCACGGATCCCTGTTCGTGTCAGGGTTGATGCTCCAACTGAAACTATGGGATAGCACTTTGAATGGAGCCCATTATTAATAGAAGAGGGAAAACCCTCCAGTGACGCAATTAGTGTCCATAGTGACTGACATTAATTACAGTCACTGAACAAACAGGTTCAGTCAACCCCTTTCAATCCAACACTTTTTGTACCACAATAAAGTAAAAGATTTACCCGGTTTAGATAGGATATATGAGGTTTGTTGAGGGAAAGAATGGTGGACATAGCAGGGGCACTGGCCAGAATCTTACAATCCTCCTTAGATATGAAAGAGTTGTCAGAGGACTGGAAGGCTATAAATGTCACACCCTGTTTCCAAAAGGAGAGATTCGATAAACCCTGTAACTACCGACCAATCAGTGTATTTTGGTGTTTGGTAATTTCTAGACGCCGTAGCCCAGTGCAAATAGATATCTTGCTTGGGAAAACAGGGTATAATAAATAACACGTGCCAGTGAGGATAGAAATAGGAATATGGTGCAGTTAAACACGTGGCTGAACGGCTGGTGTAGAAGGGAGGGTTTCTGATATCGAGACGATTGGGATCTCTTCTGGGACAGATGGGACCTTTACAGGAAGGACGGGTTGCATCTAAACTGGAGGGGCACAAATATCCTGGCTGCGAGGTTTGCTAGCGTCACTCGGGAGGGTTTAAACTAGTGTGGCAGGGGGTGGGAAGCAGAGCAGAAGGACAGAAAGTGAAATAAATGAGGGGGAACAAGTAACTAAGGCAAGTAAGACGAAGAGGAAGAGCAGGTAGGGAGATGTTGCGGAGCACAGCGGGACTGGCGGTCTGAAGTACATTTGTTTCAATGCAAGAAGTATAACAGGTAAGGCAGATGAACTTAGAGCTTGGATTATTACTTGTAAATCTGATGTTGTTGCTATTACAGAGAATTGGTTGAGGGAAGGGCAGGATTGGCAGCTAAATGTTCCAGGCTTCAGAAGCGTTAGGCGGGATATACGGGGTGTAAAAGGGGTGGGGGAGTTGCATTGCTGGTTAAGGAGAATATCACAGCTGTACTGCGGGAGGACACCTCGGAGGGGGCATGCTGCGAGGCAATATGGGTG
Source organism: Heterodontus francisci (assembly GCF_036365525.1). Taxonomy (NCBI): domain Eukaryota; kingdom Metazoa; phylum Chordata; class Chondrichthyes; order Heterodontiformes; family Heterodontidae; genus Heterodontus; species Heterodontus francisci. Next base: position 28,638 of record NW_027141140.1, on the reverse strand, counting down.
GAGCTCAGGAATAAAAAGGGTACAGTCACGATGTTGGAGGTTTACTACAGGCCTCCCAACAGCCAGTTGAAGGTAGAGGAGCAGATATGTAGACAGATTTTGGAAAGATGTAAAGTTTGCAGTGGTGGGTGATTTTAACTTCCCCAATATTGACTGGGACTCACTTAGTGCTCGGGGCTTGGATGGGGCAGAATTTGTGAGGAGCATCCAGGAGGGCTTCTTGAAACAATACGTAGATAGTCCAATTAGGGATGGGGCCGTACTGGACCTGGTATTGGGGAATGAGCCCGGCCAGGTGGTCGAAGTTTCAGTCGGGGACCATTTCCGGAACAGTGACCATAATTCCATAAGTTTTAAGGTACTTGTGGATCAGGATAAGTGTAGTCCTCAGGTGAAGGTGCTAAATTGGGGGAAGGCTAATTATAACAATATTAGGCAGGAACTGAAGAATTTAGATTGGGGGCGGCTGTTTGAGGGTAAATCAACATCTGACATATGGGAGTCTTCAAGCGTCAGTTGATTTGATTCAAGGACCAGGATGTTCCTGTGAAGAAGAGAGATAAGTTTGGCAAGTTTCTGGAACCTTGGATAACGCGGGATATTGTGAGTCTAGTCAAAAAGAAAAAGGAAGCATTTGTAAGGGCTGGAAGGCTAGGAACAGACGAATCGTTTGAGGATTATAAAGACAGTAGGAAAGAACTTAAGCAAGGATTCAGGAGGGCGAAAAGGGTTTATATGAAGTCATTGGCAAACAGGATTAAGGAAAATCCCAAGGCTTTTTATACGTATATAAAGAGCAAGAGGGTAACCAGGGAAAGGGTTGGCCCACTCAAGGACAGAGAAGGGAATTCTACGTATGGAGCCAGAGGAAATGGGCGAGGTAAGAAATCAGTACTTTGCATCAGTATTCACCAAGGAGAAGGACTTGCTGGATGATGAGCCTAGGGAAGGGAGTGTAGATAGTCTCAGTCATCTCATTATCAAAAAGGAGGAGGCGTTGGGTGTCTTGCAAAGCATTAAGGTAGATATGTCCCCAGGGCCTGATGGGATCAGGCCCAGAATACTGAGGGAGGCAAGGGAAGAAATTGCTGGGGACTTGACAGTAATCTTTGCATCCTCATTGGTGGCAGGTGAGGTCCCAGAGGACTGGAGAATAGCCACTGTTGTTCCTTTGTTTAAGAAGGGTAGCAAGGATAATCCAGGAAATTATCGGCCGGTGAGCCTTACGTCAGTGGTAGGGAAATTATTAGAGAGGGTCTTCGGGGCAGGATTTACTCCCATTTGGAAACTAATGGACGTGTTAGCGAGAGGCAGCATGGTTCTGTGAAGGGGAGGTCGGATCTCACTAATTTGATTGAGTTTTTGAGGAAGTGACGAAGATATTTGATGAAGGAAGGGCATTGGATGTTATCTATATGGACCAGTAAAGCCTTTGACAAGATGGCAGACTGATACAAAATGTGAAGTCACATGGGATCAGAGGGGAGCTGGCAAGATGGATACAGATCTGGCTCAGTCATAGAAGACAGAGGGTAGCAGTGGAAGGGTGCTTTTCTGAATGGAGGGATGTGACTAGTGGTGTTCCACAGGGATCAGTGCTGGGACCTTTGCTCTTTGTAGTATATATAAATGATTGGGAGGAAAATGTAGCTAGTCTGATAAGTACGACACAAAGGTTGGCGGAGTTGCGGACAGTGATGAGGATTGTCAGAGGATACAACAGGATATAGATCGGTTGGCGACTTGGGTGGCGAAATGACAGATGGAGTTTAATCCAGAAAAATGTGAGGTAATGCATTTTGGAAGGTCTAATGCAGTTGGGAAGTTTACAGTAAATGGCAGAACGCTTAGGAGTATTGACAGGCAGAGAGATCTGGGCGTACAGGTCCACAGGTCACTGAAAGTGGCAACGCAGGTGGATAAGGTAGTCAAAGCGACATATGGCATGCATGCCTTCATCGGTCGCGGCATAGAGTATAAAAATAGGCAAGTCATGCTGCAGCTGTACAGAAATATAGTTAGGCCACACTTACAATATTGCATGCAATTCTGGTCGCCACACTACCAGAAGCACGTGGAGGCTTTGGAGAGGGTACAGAAGAGGTTTACCAGGATGTTGCCTGGTCTGGAGGGTATTGGCTATGAGAGGAGGTTGGATAAACTCGGAATGTTTTCACTGGAACGACGGAGGTGGAGGGGCGACATGATAGAGGTTTACAATGTTATGAGCGGCATGGACAGAGTGGATAGTTACAAGCTTTTTCCCAGGGTGGAAGAGTCAGTTACTGGGGGACATAGGTTTAAGGTGAGAGGGGCAAAGTTCAGAGGGGATGTGCGAGGCAAGTTCTTTACGTAGAGGGTGGTGACTGCCTGGAACCTGTTGCCGGGGGAGGTGTTGGAAGCAGTTACCGTAGAGACGTTTAAGAGGCATCTAGACAAATACGTGAATAAGATGGGTATAGAGGGATCCGGACCCCGGAAGTGCAGAAGGTTTTAGTTTAGGCAGGCATCGTGATCGGAGCAGGCTTGGAGGGCCGAATGGCCTGTTCCTGTGCTGTAATGTTATTTGTTTGTTCTTTGACATTCAGCACTGATAGGTTAATGGAAAATCATGTCTGATAATCTTAATCAAGTTAGTTGATGACATAACTGTGAGTGTTGATGAGGATAATGTGTTTTGTCTTATGTATATGGACTTTCAAAAGGCCTGTGATCAAATGACATTTCGTTGACTTGTTATGAAAGATGGAACACATGGATTAATGTGACAGTGATAATGTGGATATGACACTGACTCATGGACAGAAAGCAGAGAGAAGTGGTGAACAGACATTGTTCAGACTGGGAGAGGGGGAGTATACAGTATTGTGTCTCAGAGGTCCGTATTGGAACTAGCGCTGTTCCTGACATACAAATAGATATATGAATGACATAGACCTTTATGTAAATAAAAACATAATTTCATGTCTTGCAGATGACATGAAACTCATAACTAATGGTGGCAAACGCACAGACCACAGAATCATCCAACCTCACAGACCTTGTTTTTGAAAGAATTATTCCGGATTCATATCCAACCACAATTTATTTCTCATTCTAATTTATTTGTGTGTGGTTATCGTGTCAGTGTCTACGTGAATGCAGTATATTTTAATTATTTTATTTAGATTCAATTAAAATTTTGAAATGTAATAAACTTACTTCTAGTTTAATCTCAAGAAAACCTGTCTGATTGGTTCTTTCACGATCACAACAAACAATCACTGAGGTGTTAAGCACGTCCACTGTTAAAAATGAATAAACCTTGTTGTGATCAAATAAACACTAGGACAAATGGAGAGACTGGGACCCATCCTCATCTGCTTTCGACAGACATCTGGAAGTTCCAGTGACCATAACCCAACAACAAACGAGAAATTGGAGTCACAGGGTTACACATCATAGAAACTGTCCCATTGGCCCATCGTGTCCACGCCCGCCATCAGGCCTATCTATTCTGATCCCATTTTCCAGCACTTGCCCCGTAATCTTGTACGGTATGGCGTTTTAAATGCTCATCTGAATACATCTTAAACGTTGTTGTGAGGCTTCCTGACCTTCACCCCTTCAGGCATGTGTTCCAGATTCCAACCACCCTCTGGGTGAAAATAATTTTTCCTCAAATTTTCTTTAAACCTCCTGCCCCTTAATTTCAGTCTTTGCCCCCCTAGTTATTGACACTTCTGATAAGGGAAAAGGTTTCTTCCTATCTCAGTCCTTATAATTTTGTGCACCTCAGTCAGGTCCCCAGTCAGCCATCTCTGCGCTAAGGAAAACAACTCTAGCCTATCCAGTCTCTCTTCATAGCTGAAATTCTCCAGCCCAGGCAACATCCTGGTGAATCTCCTCTGCAGCCTTCCCAGTGCAATCACATCCTTCCTATAGTGTGGTGACCAGATGTGTACACAGTACTCCAGCTGTGCCCTCACTAGCGATTTATCCAGCTCCATCATAGCCTCCCTGCTCTTACATTCTATAACTTGGCCAATCAAGGCACGTGTCCCATATGCCTTCCTAACCACCTTATCTCCTTGTACTGCTGCTTTCAGTAATCTATAGACAAGTACACCATGGTCCTTCTGACCCTCAGCACTTCCAGGGGTCCTCCCTTCCATTGTATATTCCCTTGCCCTGTTATTGCTCCCAAAATACATCATCTCACATTTCTCAGGATTAAATTCCATTTGCCACTGTTTGCCCATCTTAATAGCCCATCTATATCGTCCTGTTATCTAAGGCTTCCCTCCTCACTATTTTCAACACCGTCAATTTTCGTGTCATCTGCGAACTTACTGAGCATGCCTCCTATATTTACGTCTAAATCATTGATGCATACTACAAACAGCAAGGGTCCCAGCACCGATCCCGGTGGTACACCACTGGTCACAGGCTTCCACTCGCAAAAACAGCCCTCAACCATCACCCTCTGCCTCTAGCCACTAAGCCAATTTTGGATCCAATTTGCCAAATTACCCTGGATCCCATGGTCTCTTACCTTCTTAACCAATCTCCCATGCGGGACGTTATCAAAAGCCTTACTGAGGTTCATGTAGACTACATGAACTGCTTTATCCTCATTGACACATCTAGTCACCTCCTCGAAAATTCAAGCAAGTTTTTTAGACACGATCTCCCCCTGACAAAGCCATGCTGACTATCCCTGATTAATCTCTGCCTCTCCAAGTGGAGATTAATCCTGTCCTTCAGATTTTTTTCCAATAGTTTCCCAACCACTGATGTTAGACTCACTGGCCAGTAATTACCTGGTATATCCCTGCTACCCTTCTTGAATATGGTACCACATTCGCTGTCCACCAGTCCTCTGGTACCCCTCCTTTGGCCAGAGAAGTGGCAAAAACAACTGATCCTGAGAAAACAATTACAAATTTCAAAGCAGTTTTATTGTGTTTTCCACTGCTAGAGCACTAAAATATCCACATTCGAAGCCAGTACCCTCCGAAGCCAGCGCAAACGAACACGTGAACATACGAATTAAGAGCAGGAGTTGGCCACTCGGCCCTTCAAGCCTGCCTTGCCATTTAATAAGATCATCGCTAATCTGATTTTAACCTCAACTTTAACTTCTCACCTACCTCCGATAACCTGTTACCCCCTTGTTTATCAAAAATCTATCTACCTCTGCTTTAAAATATTTAAAGACTCTGCTTCTACTGCCTTTTGAGGAAGAGAATTCCAAAATCTCACAACCCTTTGACAGAAAGAAATTCTCCTCTTTCCTGTTTTAAATGGGCGACCCCTTATTTTTAAATAGTGACCCCTAGCTCTAGATTCTCTCACAATGGGTAACATCCTTTTCCACATGCACCCTGTCAAGACCCCTCATGATTGTATATGTTCCAGTCAAGTCGCCTCTTACTCTTCTAAACTGCAGTGGATACAATCTTCGCCTGTCCAATCCTTCCTCCTAAGACAATCCACCCAATCCAAGTATTAGCCTCGTCAACCTTTTCTGAACTGCTTACAATGCAGTTACATCATTCCTTAAATAAGGAGACCAGTACTGTACACAGTACTCCAGATGTGGTCTCGCCAATGCCCTGTGCAGCTAAAGCATAATCTCCCTACTTTTGTATTCAATTCCCCTCATGATAATCGATAACATTCTATTAGCTTTCCTAATAACGTGCTGTACCTGCATACTAACCTCTTGCGATTCATGCAGTAGAACACCCAGATCCCTCTGCATCTCAGAGCTCTGCAATCTCTCACCATTTAGATAATATGATTCTTTTTTATTCTTCCTGCCAAAATAGACAATTTCACATTTTTCCACATTGTACTCCATTTGCCAGATCTTTGCCCACTGACTTCACCTATCTATATTCCATTTTTAACCTCCTGATGTCCTCTTCACAACTTACTTTACTGCCTAACTTTGTGTCATCAGCAAATTTAGCAACTATACCTTTGGTCCATTCATCCAAGTCATTTCTATAAATTGTAAAATGTTGAGGCCCCAGCATTGATTCCTGTGTCACACCAATCATTTCACCTTGCCAACCAGAACATGACCCATTTATGCCTACCTTCTGTTTCCTGTGAGCTAGCAAATCTTCTATCCATGCCAATATGTTACCCCCTACACCATGAGCAATAACGTTTGATGTGACACCTTATCAAATGCATTCTTGAACTCTAAGTACAGTACATCCACCTGTTTCCCTTTCTCCACAGCACATGCTACTTCTTCATAGAAATCGAATAACTTTTGTTAAACATGATTTCCTTTTCAGAAAACCATGTTGACTCTGCCTGATTATCTGATTTTTCTAAGTGTCTGCTATTACGTCTTTAATAATAACTTCTCACATTTTCTGCAAGACAGATATAAAGCTAAATAGCCTGGAGCTTCCTGCTTTCTGTCTCCCTGTCTTTTTGAATAAAGGAGTTCCATTTGCAATAAAGGATTTACATACAGAGTAAAGTAACTCGGTACAGGTTAACATCCTATCAGTTGAAAAGTTGAGTAATGTGGCTGGACAGTTAGGGATTACTCTCCGTCCAAAAGCTCGGAAATCCGAAATCCTAAGACCCGTGTGCAACCATTTTTCACTTGAAGCTGAAGACTCACACAGGGTTAGAATTACTAACAGATAGAGTAATGTTAGCTATGGTAAAACTAGAACAGAAGAGACTAGAATTAGAATTCCAGAGAGGGCGAGAAAGAGCAAAGTGAAAGGGAAAAAGTAAGAGTTTTCCAGAAGGAGAAGGAAGAAAGGGAGTTGAGGTGGCTCAAACAACTAGAGGAAGACCCAATACACCCAGTGAAGGCACAGCTAGTGAGGGAGCTACCCCGAGATCAGGACCATGCGCCGAGCTCTTAAAGTTCTCCCAGATCATGAGAAAGTTCAATGAGGAGGATGGCGGAATTTTTTGTCACTTTTGAAAAACTGGCAAAGCAGCTGAAATAGCCCGCAGAGAGATGGACACTGTTTTTGCAAAATAAAATAACAGGAAAAGACCATGAGGTTTATTCACTGTTGCCAGATGAAAGTTCATCAGATTTTGTGATGACTAAAAATGCTATCCTGGGTACATACCAGATAGTACCAGAGGTGTCCCAGCAAAAATTCTGAACCCTTCGAAATCGGCTTGACTAAACTTACCTCGAGTTTGAAAGAGGTAAGCAGCTTCGGAACATAGGAGCTGGAGTCGGACATTCAGCCCATCGAGCCTGGCCCGCCAATCAATATCATAAGACTGATCATCCACTTCAATGCCTTTTTCCCACAATATCCCCATATCCTATTATGTCACTGGTATTTAGAAAACTGTCAATCTCCAACTTTAAACATACACAATGACTGAGATTCCACAGCCCTCTGGGGTAGAGAATTCCAAAGATCACAACCTTCTGAGTAAAGAAATTTCCCCTCATCTCTGTCCTCAGTGGCTTCTCTGTTATTTTAAAATTGTATCTGCTGGTTCTAGACTCCCCAACCAGAGGAAACATTTTACCAGCATCTACCCGGTCTAGCCATTTCAGTATTATGTATGTTTCAATGAGATCATGGTGGGTGTGTGGAATGCGCTGCTAGCGGTGGTAGTAGAAGCAGATACATTAGGGGCATTTAAGCGACTTTTGGCTAGGTACATGGGCTATAGTAGAATGAAGCATAGGTAGTTACTTATATCTTGAGTAGGTTAAAGGTTCGGCACAACACCGTGGGTCGAAGGGCCTGTACTGTGCTGTACTGTTCTATGTTCTATGACCTCTCGTTCTTTGAAACTCAAGAGAATACAGGCCCAGTTTCCCCACTCTCTCTTCACAGGACAGTCCCGCCATCCCAGGAACAAGTCTGGTGAATCTTCGTTGTACTCCCTCTATGGCAATAATATCCTTCCTGAGGTAAGGGGACCAAAACTGCACACAGCACTCCAGGTGCGGTCAAACCAAGGTTCTATAAAATTGAAGCAAGGCTTCACTACTCCTGTACACAAGTCCTCTTGTGATAAAGGCGAACATACCATTAGCCTTCCTAATTGCTTGCTGCACCTGCATGTTAGCTTTCAGTGACTTATTGACAAGGACACGCTGGTCCCTTTGCACATCTACACTTCCTAATCTCTTACCATTTAAGAAATGCTCTGCGCATCTGTTCCTCCTACCAAAGTGAATAACCTCACATTTGTCCACTTTATATTGCCTCTGCCATGTTCTTGCCCACTCACTAAGTCTGTCCAAATTCCCTTGAAACCGCTTTGCGTATTCCTCACAGCATGCATTCGCACTTATTTTGGTATCATCTGTGAACTTGGAAATATTACGTTTGTCCTCATATCCAAATCATTGATATATGTTGTGAACAGCTTGGGCCCAAGCATTGATCCATGCAGCACCACACTAGTCGCAGCTGGCTAACACAAGAATGCGCCATTTATTCCTACTCTCTGCTTTCTGCCTGTTAACCAATCCTTAAAGCATACACATATATTATCTCCTATTCCATGTGCTTTAATTTTGTTAACCGATCTCTTGTGGGAGACTTTATCGAAAGCCTTCGGAAAATCCAAGCATACCACGTCTACCGACTCCCCTTTACCAATTCTGTTAGTAACATCCTCAATAAAAACTCCAACAGGTTCGTCAAGAACGATATCCCATTCATAAATCCAGGTTGACTATGCCCAATCAGATCATTATTATCCAAGTGTCCATTTATCACATCCTTTGGAATAGATTCCAGCTTTTTGCCAACGACTGATGTAAGGCTAAAAGATCCTTAATTTCTGGTTTTCTCTCTCCCTCCCTTCGTTAATAGTGGAGTGACATTTGCTACCTTCCAATCTGCAGGAACCGCTCTGGACTCTATAGAATTTTGAAAGATGATCATCAATGCACCCACTATCTCCATAGTTACCTCTTTCAACACTCTGAGATGCAGGATATCATATCCTGGGGACTTGTCAACCTTCAGCCCCATTATTTTCTCCAATGCAACTTTCTTCCTAATACTAATTTCCTTCACGTCCTCATTCTCCCGAGTCCCTTGGATCTCTAATTCTGGGAGATTTCTTGTATCTCCCTCAGTGAGGAAAAACACAAGATAATCATTTCGCTTCTCTGTCATTTCTCTGTTCCCCATTATAAATTCTCCTGACTTTGCCGCAATGGACCCACATTTGTCTTATCCAAACGTTTCCTTTTTATGTATCTATAGAAGATTTTACAGTCTGTTTTTATGTTTTCTTTTGACCAGTAGATATTGACACTCAAGATCGAGCCCACATATGTAAACCTCAGATCGTTCTCGAGGAGTTCAAAAACTCGCTCTCCCTCCCATTAAAACCCACAAAGAGGGGCAAGAGGTTGAAAGAGCCAGGCTGGTTGCTTTGCAGGCTGATGAATTTTCTCTTGTACACAAGGCCTTAACACCAAAGGGAAACACTTCCCTTGTCTCCCCGAAGACCAGAGAATAAAAGGAGGATGATTGGATCCCGGCTAGCCATGGGCTAGAAGGAAAAGCTGGACACACGGGGCCCATCCTCAAGCCAAATAGGACGATACTGAGAGCAGGAGTAATGGCCGACGATCTGTATGTTTCCACTGTAATAAGGCCGGTCACCGTCGAGCTGAATGATGGAAATGACGGGGAAAACCTGTAGGATTAATCAGAGTCCACTAGATCAGTGCAGGAAAACGGGCCCCGATGGAAAGCACGGCAGATCAGACTGTGCCTCTAACTGCGGCAGTCAGACCCAGTAAACCTACCACAGAGAGAGCGGGAAAACTTAACAAAATCACCGAGAGTTACCTGGAATTTGTATCCCAAGACAAAGTGTTCCCATACTCCTCCAATGAGGCAAGCAAGCCCGCAGTCAGACTGAGGGATAGAGGGGCCACCCAATCCCGTCTGCTGGGAAAAGGCATGACCTTCCTCCGAGCGTGCAGTGAATGCTAGAGTGTTAGTGAATGGTATCGGAAGATGGTATATGTCCATACTTTTATCTCGGGTGCAGTTGGAGTGTGACCTAGTTTCAGGACCGCTAACCATGGGGATTGTACCTAGTTTACCGGTGGATGGGTCGACCTACTCCCAGGTAATAATCTGACAGGGGAATAGGTGGCAGCTTCCCCAGTAGTTCTCGAGAAATCAAAAGAGGTCAGGGAGAAAGAGCAGTTACAGGGGAAGGTCCCTGACATTCTCCCTGATTGTGTGGTGACTCGGTCCATGGCCAAACAATCCTTTGAACTGACACTGCAGATGGATGACTCTACTGGCTGGTTGTCTGAAACCTTCTTTCGGAAGGTAATGGACCCAAAGGATGTGTTAAACAGATCTTCCTTCGTTGAGGCTCAGCAACAGGACCCAGTGTTAAAAATATATCACAGACTGTCCAAACAAAAACTGAAGCAGAGGGAGTTTCAGAGTGCTACTATTTAAAGAATGAGGTGCTGATGAGGAAGTGGAGACCTCCTCACAGACCTGCATATGAAGAGTGGACAGTGGTTCACCAGATAGTGGTGCCGCTGAGGTCCACTTAAAGAAATATTAAGAATGGCCCACGAACTTCCAATGGCTGGACATGTCGGTGTATGAAAAATCGAAGCCCACACAAGACAGCATTTTGACTGGCCACAACTCCACAAAGATGTGGTAGAGTTCTGTAAAACTGGTCACACGTGCCAGGTTGTGGGAAAGCCTCAATCTGCAGTTAAACCTTCACCCCTAATTCCCATACCAGCTTTTGGGGAACCCTTCAGCAGAGTGTTGGTGGATTGTGCAGGACAACCGCTGAAAACAATAGAGGGATTACCAGTATCTTCTCACCATTTTGGATGTGGTGACCCGATTCCCAGAGACCATTCTCCGGAACAACTATCTCTGCCAAGGTAGTTGTGGAGGGGCTAACCCAATACTTTACCCGATATGGGCTGCCTGCTGAGATCCAGATGGACCAGGGTAAACATTTTATGTCTTATCTTTTTGAAACGGTCATGGGTAATCTGGACATAACCCAAATAAAGTCCAAGGCTTACCAACCACAGTGACAAGGGGCTTTGGAGCGGTACCACCAGACCCTAAAAACAATGATCAGGCCATACTGCTATGAGAAACCCCATGACTGGGACAGAGGGCTGGGATTTCTCCTGTTGCCTATCAGGGACTTAACCAATGATTCCACTGGCTCTCGTCTCTTTGAATTAGTTTTTGGACACTAGGTGAGAGGTTCTCTTAAACTAATCAAGGAGAAGTTTTTGGGACAGAGGAATGAGTCTTCCGTGTTAGACCAGATTTCCATGCTCTGGGAGCGGCTCAGGGGAGCCTGTGCAATGGCTCAGGAACAACTAAAGATCTCCCAGGCAGTTGTGAAAATGTAAACATAAAGAAATGCAAGGTTAGAACATTTCAGCCCAGAGACCATGTATTGTTACTACTCCCAATGCAGGGGGAATCCCTGAAACCCCGGTTCAGTGGTCCATATCGAGTGGCAAAAGGAATAGCCAGGTAAATTATTTAATTGACACCCCAGACCAAAGGAAAAAAAAGTAAAGGCTGTGGAGTGGACAGACAACTACAGATCTGTCAGACAGTCAGGAGGGAAGGATTGAAAAGAATCGTGAGGACAGGTTAGAGGAGGGCCAGGAGGAACACCAACTGGAATTTTGTATTCTCCGATTAGTCAACCCTGAAATGTTAGATAAATACATCCCCACACTCTCCTCCTTAAATGCAGGTCCAAGAGGCACCCTAAATAGGCTGCAAACAGCATTTGTATAAACATGCAAGGACAAGGAAAGTTCCCAAACATGCAAGCCAATGGTGAGGGTGATGCCTTACTTAGTCGAAGTGCCGCAGGAGAGTGCAGTGAAAGCTGGACAGACATCTGCGAACACTAATATCCCAGAGAATATAGGGCAGATTAGAAAAAAGGATCCTCCCCATAGTAAAGGGAAAAGTGAAGGGAAAATACCCTCAAGTAACCAGCACTTGTGTACCTCACCAGAAAGCTAAAAGTGAGCTCAGTGTGGATCTACCCACTGAAGAACCCAATGATCAGATCCCAAACCCAAATCTAATCAAACCCAACAATTTCAAAGCAGAACTCAGTAAGAACAAAGGCCCAGAGGAAATCTCAGCCACCTCACTGGGGTTAAAGAAACTAGTTATTACTCACTGTCGGTTTAGGGAGAAAGATTATCAAGGTGCAGGAACCTGAATGGTTAAAGCTTCATTGCAGGAGAGGGAAAAAAATATATAGAAGCTGTTGATACTTTGTCCAGGGTCGAACCCGACACATAACCACCCCAGAAAAAAACTCCAACTCAATTAAATCAGCACAACTGTGACAGAAAATGTCAGCTGCAATAATTCTAAGTTTAATGTGTGAATTTGAGAAGTGATTATTGGGAATAAATGTGTGTTTCCGTCTATTTCTTCCCACAATTCTGCAATGAAATGCTCCTATTATCACATTTGCAGTGTCAAGATAACACAATATGCCAAATGATGAATTTTAATTCATAGATTGGAAACTTACACTAAATATTTAATGGAAAAATCCGACAGTTAAACTTGAAAAAACTGGCAGCCAAGATGGCCACCGCAATTGGCATCTGAAATACTTTTTCACATTCCAAGGCCTACAACAGGAGACACGTCTGATGAGCCTGGACCCAAATCACTGGCTTGTTCTAGCGATTGAATTACCTAAGCTTACAATCATTAACATGGCATACAAGGCCACCCTGACACACGGACTTTGAAAGAGCAAACTCCTCCAAGTGTAAATACTGGTATCCTGAACCCTGGGGAGATAGAAGTTTCCAACCTTGAATCTCATGAAAAGGGTCTAGAGAATACAATGAGGCAGTCATGAGACCGTCTGCACATCTCTGTGAAAGCTGTTAGTTTCCGCTGGACAAAGACAGACAAGCCAGTGCTTCAAATTGTGCTGAAGTAGAAGGGTTGTGTCCCTGCTCTCTCTTCAGATAACATCACAAGTTTGAAAACCACATCCGACTGCGGTCCCTCCAAGTCTATATATTACTACAGACAGAGACATCAGGGAAAGGAAGACACCTACAAGTCTGCCTCCAAGAAATCCCTGAGCCATGTGGGCCAGCCACAAAGGACACATCAAATAGCCAAAGACTTCAAGAATACAACTTCAGCCGGAAGACCTCCGAATCGTCCAACCTCACAGATTGGCTATTTTATTTTTATATTTATTCTGGACTCCAATCGAACCATAAATTTACTTCTCACTCTGTAATCTATTTCTGTGTGATTCTCGTGTGGATGTGTTTTTTATTGTTAAGTATAATAAACTCACCTCTTTCGTGTTTCAACTTTCTAATCTCCTCTCAACTTTCTGTAGTTTTGAGTTCTCAGTGTCGGATATATGCTTTCCTTTTCTGTCTTATCTTACCATATAGGATCCTTGACATCCATGGGACTCTAGATTTGGCCGCCTCACCCTTTTTCTTTGTGGGAACATGTTTACCCTGAACCTCTTGAATCTCCACTTTGAATGCCTCTCAGTGCTCTGAGACTGATTTACCTTCAAGTCGCTGTTTCCAGTCCACTTTCGCTCCGCGGTTTAGTAAAATTGGCCTTGCCCCAATTAGAACTCTAACTCCTATTCTATGTCTGTTCGTTTCCATAGTTATGTTATAACTGACTGAATTATGATCACTCCCACCAAAATGCTCTCCCCTGACACTCCATCCACCTGCCCATCGTCATTTCCTAAAACAAAGTCCAAAACTGCACCCTCTCCTGTTGGACTTTCTGCATGCTGGACAAAAATGTTGTCCTGAATGCACCTCAAGAATTCTGCTCCCTCAATTCTTTTCATACTAAAACTATCCTCGTTAACATCGGGGTGATTAAAATACCCTACTATTACTGCCCTATTCTTCTTGCACTTCTCAGAGACTTGCCTACTTATCTGCTCCTCGATTAACCTCTGACTATTTGGCTGTCGAGATCACACTCCCAGCAGTGGTTCCTCAGCTGAATCCATATGGCCTCACTTGATGAACCTTCCAACATATCATCCCTCCTCACAGCTGCAAAAGATTCCTTGACCAGAATTGCCAATCCTCTCTTTTCTTAACCCCCTCCCTATTGCGTCTGAAAACCCGGTAACCAGGAACGTTGAGTTGCCATTCCTGTCCCACCTTAAGCCATGTTTCTGTAATAACTGTGATATCATACTGCCACATGTCCATCTTTGCCCTCCGCTCATCTGCTTTATTTGCAGCACTCCATACATTGAAATAGATACTCTTGAGCACTGCCAAACCTTTTTTTCATTTTCTCACCCTCATTTCCTCTGTCTTCCAGACTCATCCATTAATTTGCCACCTTCCATTTTCATTTCTGATTTTGTCCCAGCTGAGTCTACCCTCAGGTCCCCCACCTCCCTGCTAAACTAGTTTAAACCCTCCCCAACAGCACTAGCAAAACGTTCCGCAAGGAGCCCAGTCCTGGCTCTGTTCACGTGCAACCCGTCCGGCCTGTAAAGGTCCCATCTCCCCCAGAGCCGGTCCCAGTATCACAGGAATATGAATCCCTCCCTCCTGCATCATCTGTCCAGCCACACATTCGTCTGCCTTATCTTTGCATTTCTATACTAAGTTGCACCTGGCACTGGGAGTAATCTTGCGAATTCTACTTTTTGACTATGTTTGAGGTCCTGCTTGCTAATTTCTTCCCTAGCTCCCTAAATTCTGACTGCAAGACCACATCCCTCTTTCTACCTATGTCGTTGGTTCCCATGTGGACCACGACATCTGGCTGTTCCCCTCCTCCTTCAAGATGATCTGCAGTCGCTGAGTGACATCCTTGACCCTGGCACCTGGGAGACAACACACCATCCTGGATTCACATCCTGGATTCTGTGGCCACAGAAACGCCTCTCTGTTCCCCTGACTATTGACTTACCTATCACTATGGCTCTTCCAGTCATCCCTGTATCCCGCTCTGCGGCTGAGCCACCCGTGGTGCCATGGACTTGCTGTGGCTGCTCTCCCCAGGTGAAGCATCACTTTCCTCAGTATTCAGAACTGAATACCTGTTGGAGACTGAGATTCACTCAGGGGTCTCCGGCACTACCTGCCTGATAATTTTTGACTGGCTGCTGATCACCCATTCCCTCTCTCCCTGCATGCTCTTCAGCAGTGTGGTGACCACATCTATGAACTTGCTAAAGCTGAATAAACTGGTATATGAGAAGGAAGAACGTGCAGGGTTCCGGGAAGAAGGCAGGGAATGGGATTAGGGGAATTGTGCATTCGGAGAGCCGGTGCAGACACTATGGGCTGAATAATTCCTTCTGTGCTGAAAAAACACTGTGATGGGGCATCTCAGATGGGTGTAATGGTGGAGAATGGGGGATCCATGGCGGGAAAGAGAAGTTGTCCTATGGGAACCGGAATCTTAGCAGGGACTCTCCGACAACCTGTCCGGCTGGAAGGCATACAGGAAATATCCTCCCTGCCTCCTCCTCCTGAGGTATCCTCCGGATTCCTGGTGCCAATGCATGTGTCCTCATGATGGTGATGATATGAAGGATGCAGCAGAACACCATGAACTTGGACACCTGCTCCAGTGTGTACTGGAGGACTCCACCCGAGCAGTTCAGACATTGAAAGCATTGCTTCATCACACCGATGGTCTGTTCCACCATGTTCCTGGTGACTTCATTGCTCACATTATACACATGGTAATTTTGTGAGGTTGGTTGGTGTGGGATGTGGTTTGGGGGTGTAGAAACATGAGCTGTGTCTAGAGGGGTTTCCTTTGCCTCCGAGAAGCCACATTCTGGTTCTGCAAGGAACCTCGGAGTATAGGGACCGGCTGACTGATTCAGAATGAAGGTATCCTTGCTGCTACCAGGATAGTGGACATTCACCAACATGATGTACTGGGCAGGCACACACACCAACTGTACATTAATGGAGTGAGAGTGCTTTCAGTTCCTGTACCTCTCCCCGTTGACATGGGGGCCCCGCAGAGCCACCTATGTCATCAGGAATCCCGCTATCCTGACAAAGCTACGGGATCACTCATCCTGCTTCTCCCTGCTGAGGGAGAAATTGATGACATAGATGGTCACCCTCACCTCCCTGAATTATCAATGGACAACACACAGGCCTCGCAACTACTGGTCAGTTAGTTTAACATCATTGGTGAGTCAGGTTTTGGAAGCAATAATCAGGGAAAAGTCAACACACACTTGGAGAGGTTTGAGTTATTTAAGGATTGTCAGCACGGATTTCTAAAAAGGCAGATCATGCTTGACTGAACGAATTGAATTTATTTCGATGATCTGAGAAGGTTGATGAAGGGAATGTGGTGGATGTTGTATGCATGGATTTTATGAAATTGTTTGATGAACAACCACACAAAAGCTTGGTTAACAAAATTGAAGCTCAGGAATAGCATCCATTTGGATCAAAAATTGTCCAAATGACAGAAAAAAGAGAAATGTGTTAAATGGTTGTTTTTCAGACTGGAGGATGGTAGACAGTGATGTTTCCCAATGGTCAGTGCGAGGAATACTGTGCTTTTTTTTTTGCTACATATAAATGACATGGATCTTGGAATACAGAGAAGAATTTGCATTTTTTCTGATGATTGCAATCTTGGAGGATGTCACAAACCACCTGCAACATGATATAGATCGGCTAGCAGAATGGACAGAGAAGTGGCAGGTAGAACTTAATAAAGAGGAGTGTGATGTGATTTATTTTGTCAGTTGGAAGAGGAAGGCAATATAGACTTAATGACACAGTTCTAATGATTGTGCAGGAACAGAGGGATCTGGGGCTCCATATGTATTGATCTTTGAAGGTGCCAGGACATATTAGGAGGGTGTTTAGCAAATCATATCAGATATTGGGATTCATCATTAGAGGCAAAGATACAAAATAAGGGAAGTTATGCGGAACCTTCATAAAGCTTTGGTTAGACACCAACTAGAGAACTGTGTCCAGTTCTGGTCACCACACTGCAAGAAGGATGTGAAAGGCCCTGAGAGGGTGCAGAGGAGATTTACCAGAATGATTCCAGGGATGGGAGTTTAGTTACAAAGTGAGTTTGGAGAAGATGGAGTTGTTCTCCTGATGTAAAGGAGATTGAGAGAGATTTGATGGAGGTGTACATGATTATGATGGACTTAGATAAGATAGACAAGGAAAAACTGTTCCCATTAACTGATGAAACACAGACTAGGGGACACAGATGGAAGGTTTCGGGTATGAGATACAGGGGGAATATGAGGAAGAACCTTTTTACACAGTGGATGGTAATGAGTTGAATTCACTGTCCATGAGGGTGGTGGAAGCTGAGGCAATCAATGATTTCAAAATGAAACTGGATGGACACCTGAAGGAAATGAACTTGCAGGGATACGTAAATTGAGCGGGGAAGTGGAACTGACTGGATTGTTCCACAGAGAGCCGGCATGCAGGGGCTGAATGGCCTCCTTCTGTGTTGTAAATGACTATCGATTTCTACCACTCTCTGTTGGATATGTCTCCTGCTCCTGCCTGGAACGATCCCGATACATAGACGTTCAATGAAACTGTGACCTTAACGGCCACTGACAGCTCCGTCCTCACCCTGGTGTGAGGCTCCAGGTTGTGTTACAGGAGGTGACACAGCTCTGTGACCACCTCCTTATTGAATCAGAGTCATCTCACACACTGCTCCAGGGTTAGGTGTAGGTAGGAAAAGTGCTCTTGGAAAACCCGGGTTGGGTAGTGCAGAGCCCCCTCCTCCTCCCTCTTTACAGAGCTTCCCCTCTCTGCAGCCTCTGCTCCATTTGTTGCTCATGTGACAGACCCAGTTTCACTGTAACTACAGTCCCCATACCTCGTCCAGAGTTGGGTCACCAAATCTTCTGTCCTCCCTGAATGTCTGCAGCAGCTCACAACACAACCTCCAGAAAACCATCCACAGCACCTCCACTAACTTTACAATAGCAGAAGTAAGTCAAAAGCCCCTCACCTGTCAGTTGGATGACTGGTCCTTTTAAATTCATCCTTTGAATGTATGTTCAACTGAGAGTGACTAACACAGGCGGTCATTGGACATTCACTGACCAAGTTTCAAAGAAGTACATCAAAGCTGCTGCTATGGTACATTGACATCACTTTCAAATCCACCCTCAAAGGAACAACACATACAAGGTACAATTGAGCTAGAGCCCTGCCCAGCTTGGGACAGTGTGCAGGCCACAGTAGAAGTGGCCGGCTGTGAAGACCACGCTAACAGCACATAGATGATACGATGGGCTGGAGCCCTGCCCAGCATGGGATATTGTGCAGACCGCACTGGAAGTGGCCGGCTGTGCGATTCACATCTCTTTATGAATCCCAGCTTCTGTACCGTCAGCAGCAGTCATGCTGCAGAGTCTATAATCCTGGCTCGGGACACACACAGAAAAAGAAATTCACTTTGCAAGGAGAACTGAAAAAAGAGTGAAGTCGAAAGATTTGCAGGAATATGAGAAATGGACAGGGGAAAGTGAATACATGGAGGGGTGAGGCCATGGAGAGATTCAAACACACGAATGAGAATATTAAAATTATGGTGCTGCCAGACCGGCAGCCAATGGCTATCAGTGAGCACAGGGGTGATTGGTGATCGGGATTTGGTGTGAGTTCGAATACAGGCAGCAGAGTTCTGGATGGGCTGTGGTTTATGGAGGTTTATAACTGGGAGGGTGAACAAGATGGAATTGGAATAGTCAACTGTGTATTTAACAGTGATGCAGATGAGGGTTTACGCAGTCGAGGGGCTGAGGCAGAGGTGGAGATGGGTGATATTACAGAGATGGTTTTCAGCAGGGTTGGTGATGAAAAGAATATGGAGATGAACTCAGCTCAGGTTTAAATATAACACAGAAGTTGTAAACTGTCTGGTTGAGCCTCGGATATTGGGCAGGGTGGAGTATGTGCTTCCCAGATAGGGGATGGAGTTTGTGATGGAGACCAATGACACTGGCTTCAGTCTTCCCAAATGTTACATTACAGAACAGTATTTCAGTGAAACAGAGTTTGCAGATCTCCTAGCCTGAAATAGAGACAGCAACAGCAGCAAAGGTGAGAGAGTAAATGACAAGAACTGTAATACAGCTGACAATGGTTTATAGAGCTAATAGCTGGCGATATTCACCAGGCATAAAAACGGCAGCAAGAAGGGCAGAGTAAATTACAGGAGCAGCAATGCAGTTAAACATGGTTTAAAGAATTAATAGCTAGATAGAGAGACTTACCAGGGACACCAATAATAGCCAGGATGGGATAGTAAATATATTGAATAATCTTCTGTGCGAGATAGATGCGAGTGTTTAATGACATCCAATCATAATATGTAGAAAGGGAGTAAATAACCGAGGATAAACTCCTGTCCATTGTTGTAACATTCCAATCTATTGTTCTCAGATTCTGACCCATTGTTGTAACATTCCAGTCCTTTGTTCTCAGATTCTGATCTATCCTCTCTCTATCTCTCTGGAGCAGCTGATCTCTGTAAGTGCCGGGGCTGATGCTCCCACTGACACTATGGAATAACACATTGAAAGAAGCCCCTTATTAATAGAAGATGGAAAACACAATTAGGGTCCATGGAGACTGACATTAATTACAGTCACGGAACAAACAGATTCAGTTAACCCTTTTCAATCCAACTCTTTTTGTACCACAATATATTTGAACATTTACCCAGTCTGGATGGAATGTATGAGGGTTGCTGAGGGAGGGAATGGTGGAAATAGCCGAGGCACTGGCCAGAATCTTCCAATCCCCCTTGGATATGGGCGTGATGACAGATTTCCACAGGCTTACACCTCTCTGGGTGAAGAAACTTCTCCTCATCTCAGTCCTGAAAGTTTTACCCCGTATCCTTAGACTATGACCCCTGGCTCTGGTCTCCCCCAACATCAGGAACATCCTTCCAGCATCTACCCTGTCAAGTCCCGTTAGAATGTTGTAGGTTTCGATGAGATCCCTCCTCACTCTTCTGAATTCCATTGAACTCAGTCCTAACCGACTCAATCTCTCCTCATACGACAGTCCTACCACCCCAGGAATCAGTCTGGTAAAACTCTACTGCACTCCCTCTATAGCACGAACATCCTTCCTCAGATAAGGAGACCAAAACTGCACACAATATTCCAAGTGCGGCCTCACCAAGGCCCTGTATATTGCAGTAAAACATCCCTGCTCCTGTACTCGAATCCTGTCTCTATGAAGGCCAACATACATTCTCCTTTTTCTACCGCCTGTTGCACCTGAATGCTCACCTTCAGTGACTGGTGTACGAGAACACCCAGGTCTCGCTGCGTATACCCCTCTCTCAGTTTATAGCCGTTCAGATAATAATCTGCCTTCCTGTTTTTGCTCGTAAAGTGGATAACTTCACATTTATCCACATTATACTGCATCTGCCGTGCATTTGCCCACTCATTCAACTTGTCCAAATCACCCTGAAGCCTCTCTGCATCCTCCTCACAACTTACTCTCACACTCAATTTTGTATCAGCTGCAAATCTGGAGATATTACATTTAGTTTCCTCATCTAAATCATTAATATATATTGTGAATAACTGAGGTCCTAGCTCCGACCCCTGCGGTACCCCACTCGTCACTGCCTGCCATTCAGAAAAAGATCCGTATGTTCCAATGCTTTCTTTCCTGTCTGCCAACCAATTTTCTATCAATCGCAATACACTCCCCCCAATCCCATGTGCTTTAATTTTACATGCTAATCCCTTACGTGGAACTTTGTCGAGAGCCTTCTGAAAGTGCAAATAAACCACATCCACTGGCTCCCCCTCATCAATTCTACCAGTTACATCCTCGAAGAATTCTAGCAGTCTTATCAAGCATGATTTCCCTTTCATAAATCCACGCTGACTCTTCCCGATTCTACTGCTCTCTAAGTGCTCTGCTGCAATTTAATAATGGACTCCAGGATTTTCCCCACGACCGATGTCAGGCTGAATGGTCTATAATTCCCTGCTTTCTCTCTACCTCCCATTTTTAATAGTGGGGTAACATTAGCTACCTTCCAATCTGTAGGAACTGTTCCAGAGTCCATAGAATCTTGGAGGATGACCACCAATGCATCCACTATTTCTAGGGCCACTTCCATAAGTACTCTGGGATGCAGATTACCAGGCCCTGGGGATTCACCGGCCTTCAATACCATCTCCTTCCCCAACACCATTTCTCCACTAACACTGATTTCTTTCAGTTCCTCTCTCTCACTAAACCCTGTATTTACCAACATTTCTGGGATTATATTGGTGTCCTCCTTTGTGAAGACAGAACTAAAGTTTGCATTTAGTTGGTCAGCCATTTCTTTGTCTCCCAGAATACATTCCCCTGTTTCTGACTGTAACGGACCTACATTTGTCTTCGCCAATATTTTCCGCTTCACATACCTTTACAGTCAGTTTTTATGTTCCCCGTAAGCTTACTCTCATACTCCATTTTCCCCTTCTCAACAATCCCTTGGTGCTCCTTTGCTGAATTTTAAACTGCTCCCAATCCTCAGGTCTGTTGTTTTTTCCTGGAAAATTTATTTGCCACTTCCTTGGATCTAATGCTATCTCTAATTCTCCTTGTAAGCCATGATTTGGCTCCCTTTTTCGTTTTAATTTTTCGCCAGACAGGAGTAAACAATTGTTGCAGTTTATCCATGTCCTCTTTGAATGTTTGCCATTGCCTATCCAGGGTCATCTCTTTCAGTGAATTTTCCCAATGTATCATCGTCAGCTCATGCCTCATACCTTCGTAGCTTACATTATTAAGATTCACGACCCTAATCTCACAATCAACTCGGTCACTCTCCATCGTGATGAAGGATTTTATCATATCATGGTCGCTCATCCCCAAGGGATCGCACACAACTAGATTGTCAATTATTCCTCTCTCATTGCACAATAACCAGTCTAGGATGGCCTGTTCTCCAGTTGGTGCTTCAAAGAATTGATCCTGAAAACCATTCCGTATATTCTCCAGGAATTCCTCCACAATGTATTGTGACCAATTTAATTTGCCCAATCTATATGCAGATTCAAGAAACCCATAATTACAGATGTTCCTTTATCGCATGCGTCTCTAATTTCCTGTTCAATGCCATTCCCAAATTCAGCACTACAGTCTGGGGGTCTATATACAACCCCACTAAGGTTTTTTGCCCCTTAGTGTTTCTCAGCTCTACCCATACATATTCGACATCGTCAGATCTAATATCCTGCCTCACTATTGCTTTCATTTCCTCTTTAACCAGCATGCAACTCCACCAAGGGTGGAGATAGGCCGTTTTACTGATGGTGTGAATATTTGGTAGGAAACTCATCTCAAGGCATCTCAAGGTGAACGATGTAACCAAGTATGTGAACAGTTTCTGTTAGTCTCAAACATTTACAAAGGAGAGGAATGAAGTGTGTAACTAGGAAATGTTTGGAGCAGAGACAGAAAACAATGACTTCAATCTTCTCAATATTTAATTGGAATTGCAGATGTGTGAGGTAATACATTTTGAAATTATGAATGAGGAGAGACAATACAAGTTAAATGGTACAACTATAAAGGTGGTGAAATAACAGAGACACTTGGGGTGTGTGTACACAAATCTTTGAAGGTGGCAGGAAAGGTTAACTTGACAGTTAATAAATGTATGGGATCCTAGGGTTTATAAATAGAGGCAAAAAGAACAAAAGCAAGGACATTATGTAAAACATATAGAAAATACTAGTTCAGCTGCACCTGGAGTCTTATGTCGAATACTGGGAACCATACTTTAGGAAGGACATGAAGCCTTCGGAGAGGGTACAGAACTGTTTTACTAGAATTTGTCCAGGCATGAGGGATTACAGTTGTGCAGCTGGGGTTGTTCTGCTTAGAGCAGGGAACTTTCAGAGGAGATTTGACTGAGGTGTTTAACATTAGGAAGGGTTCAGATAAATTAAATAAAGAGAAACTGTTTCCACTTTCCAAGGGGCCGTTAACCAGAGACACAGATTTAAGGCGATTGGTAAAAGAAGCAGATATGAGGATTTTTGTTTCTGAGTGGTTTGGATTTGGGAGGCACTGTCTGATAGGCTTATGGATACAGATTCAATAATAGATCCCAAAAGGGAATTGGATAAATATCCGAAGCAGAAAAAAATTCAACAATATAGTGAATGAGCCAGGGAGTGGGACTAACTGGATTGCTTTTTGAAAGGGTCAGCACAGACATGATGGGCCGAATGACCTCATTCAGTCTAATCTATTCTATGATTCTATGATTGCTTCTGCCTGTACTTTCACAATATTCCGATCCTTTCAACATGCGTTTGAGAAAGTACCACATAACAACGACATAGGTAGGAAGAGCGATGGGGATTTAAGACAGAAATTCTGGGAGCTCGGGTGGAAGCTGAAAGCGAGAACAAACAGAGTTGTTACCTCTGAGTTGTTGCCCGTGCCACGTGATAGCGAAGCGAGGAATAGGGAGAGAGAGGAGTTGGACACGTGGCTGCAGGGATGGTGTAGGAGGGAGGGTTTTGGTTTCCTGGATAATTGGGGCTTTTCTGGAGTAGGTGGGACCTCTACAAACAGGATGGTCTTCATCTGAACCAGAGGGATACCAATATCCTGGGGGGGGGGGGGAGATTTGCTAGTGCTCTTCGGGGGGGTTTAAACTAAATCAGCAGGGGAATGGGAACCTAAATTGCAGTGCCAGTGTACAGGCTGTTGAGAGTAGTGAGGTCAGGGATAAGGTGACAAGGACGCAAGAGGGCACAGGCAAGCAAGAACCTGGTTTAATGTGTGTCTACTTCAACGCCAAGAGCATCCGGAATAAGGTGGGTGAGCTTGCAGCATGGGTTGGTACCTGGGATCTCGATGTAGTGGCCATTTCTGAGACATGGGTAGAGCAGGGGCAGGAATGGATGTTGCAGGTTCCGGGATTTTGATGTTTCAGTAAGAACAGAGAAGATGGCAAAAGAGGGGGGGGGTGTGGCATTGCTAATCAAGGAGAGTATTACAGCGGCAGAAAGGACGTTTGAGGACTCGTCTACTGAGGTAGTATGTGCCGAGGTTAGAAACAGGAGAGGTGAGGTCACCCTGTTGGGAGTCTTCTATAGACTTCCGAATAGTTCCAGAGATGTAGAGGATAGGATAGCGAAGATGATTCTCGACAGGGGCGAGAGTAACAGGGTAGTTGTTATGGGGGACTTTAACTTTCCAAATATTGACTGGAAATACTATAGTTCGAGTACTTTAGATGGGTCAGTTTTTGTCCAGTGTGTGCAGGAGGGTTTTCTGACACGGTATGTAGGCAGGCCAACCAGGGGCGATGCCACATTGGATTTTGTACTGGGTAATGGACCCGGCCAGGTGTTCGATTTAGATGTAGGTGAGGACTTTGGTGATAGTGATCAAAATTCGGTAAGGTTTACCTTAGCGATGGGCAGGGACAGGTATATACCGCAGGGCAAGAATTATAGCTGGGGGAAAGGAAATTATGATGCGATTAGGCAAGATTTAGGATGCGTAGGATAGGGAAGGAAACTGCAGGGGATGGGCACAATCGAAATGTGGAGCTTATTCAAGGAGCAGCTACTGTGTGTCCTTGATAAGTATGTACCTGTCAGGCAGGGAAGAAGTTGTCCAGCGAGGGAGCCGTGGTTTACTAAAGAAGTTGAAGTACTTGTCAAGAGGAAGAAGAAGGCTTATGCTAGGATGTGACGTGAAGGCTCAGTTAGGGCGCTTGAGAGTTACAAGCGAGCCAGGAAGGATCTAAAGGGAGAGCTAAGAAGAGCAAGGAGAGGACACGAGAAGTCATTGGCGGATAGGATCAAGGAAAACCCTAAGGCTTTCTATAGGTATATCAGGAATAAAAGAATGACTAAAGTTAGATTAGGGGCAATCAAGGATAGCAGTGGGAAGTTGTGTGTGGAATCAGAGGAGATAGGGGAAGCGATAAACGAATATTTTTCGTCAGTATTTACAGTAGAGAAAGAAAATGTTGTCGAGGAGAATACTGAGATTCAGACTACTAGGCTAGATGCATTTGAGGTTCACAAGGAGGAGATGTTAGCAATTTTGGGAAGTGTGAAAATAGATAAGTCCCCTGGGCCAGATGGGATTTAACCTAGGATTCTCTGGGAAGCCAGGGAGGAGATTGCAGAGCCTTTGTCCTTGATCTTTATGTCGTCATTGTCGACAGGAACAGTGCCGGAAGACTGGAGGATAGCAAATGTTGTCCCCTTGTTCAAGAAGGGGAGTGGAGACAGCCCTGGTAATTATAGACCTGTGAACCTTACTTCGGTTGTGGGTAAAATGTTGGAAAATGTTATAAGAGACAGGATTTATAATCATCTTGAAAAGAATAAGTTCATTAGCGATAGTCAGCACGGTTTTGTGAAGGGTAGGTCGTGCCTCACAAACATTATTGAGTTTTTTGAGAAGGTGACCAAACAGGTGGATGAGGGTAAAGCAGTGGATGTGGTGTATATGGATTTCAGTAAGGCGTTCGATAAGGTTCCCCACGGTAGGCTATTGCAGAAAATACAGAAGTATGGGATTGAAGGTGATTTAGAGCTTTGGATCAGAAATTGGCTAGCTGAGAGAAGACAGAGGGTGGTGGTTGATGGCAAATGTTCATCCTGGAGTTTAGTTACTAGTTGTGTACCGCAAGGATCTGTTTTGGGGCCACTGCTGTTTGTCATTTTTATAAATGACCTGGATGAGGGTGTAGAAGGGTGGGTTAGTAAATTTGCGGATGACACGAAGGTCGGTGGAGTTGTGGATCGTGCCGAAGGATGTTGTAGGGTACAGAGGGACATAGATAGGCTGCAGAGCTGAGCTGAGAGATGGCAAATGGAGTTTAATGCGGAAAAGTGTGAGGTGATTCACTTTGGAAGGAGTAACAGGAATGCAGAGTACTGGGCTAATGGGAAGATTCTTGGTAGTGTAGATGAACAGAGAGATCTTGGTGTCCAGGTACATAAATCCCTGAAAGTTGCTACCCAGGTTAATAGGGCTGTTAAGAAGGCATATGGTGTGTTAGCTTTTATTAGTAGGGGGATCGAGTTTCGGAGCCACGAGGTCATGTTGCAGCTTTACAAAACTCTGGTGAGACCGCACCTGGAGTATTGCGTGCAGTTCTGGTCACCACATTATAGGAAGGATGTGGAAGCTTTGGAAAGGGTGCAGAGGAGATTTACTAGGATGTTGCCTGGTATGGAGGGAAGGTCTTCCGAGGAACGGCTGAGGGACTTGAGGTTGTTTTCGTTGGAGAGAAGGAGGAGGAGAGGTGACTTAATGGAGACATATAAGATAATCAGAGGGTTAGATAGGGTGGATAGTGAGAGTCTTTTTCCTCGGATGGTGATGGCAAACACGAGGGGACATAGCTTTAAGTTGAGGGGTGATATATAGAGGACAGATCTTCGAGGTAGTTTCTTTACTCAGAGAGTAGTAGGGGCGTGGAACGCCCTGCCTGCAACAGTAGTCGTCTCGCCAACTTTAAGGGCATTTCAGTGGTCATTGAACAGACATATGGATGAAAATGGAATAGTGCAGGTCAGATGGTTTCACAGGTCGGCGCAACATCGAGGGCCGAAGGGCCTGTACTGCGCTGTAATGTTCTAATTCTAATTATAATAACAGCCATGTTGCCATATTGGAAACACATGCGATTAAAGGACCAACGTCAGCCGTGACTCAGTTTGTATCTCTCTCCCCTTTCAGTCACAAGCCTCTAGGATCAAGTGTCACTGCTGGACTTGATCACAAGAATCAATGCTGACATTGCAGTGCAGTACTGAGGGTGTGCTGCACTGTCAGAGGTGCAGTCTATCGAATGAAACTTTAAACAAAGTTGCAGTCTGCCCTCTCAGGTGGATGTTAAAGATCCCACCGCACTATGTGGACGCAGAGCAGGGGAATTATTCCCGGTGTCCTGGTCAATATTTCTCCTTCAATCAGCATCACAAAAACAGATCTGATCATGATCACATTGCTGCTTGTGGGATCTTAATGTGCAGAAATTGTCTGCCCTGTTTCCTACATTACAAGTGTGACTACACTTTAGAAAGTCCTCATTTGTTGTAAATCACTTTGGGACATGCAGTCGTCATTCAAGGCGCTACATCAATGAAAGTCTTTTATTTTCATTGGCAGCATGCAGGAAATTAGCTCGCTGACAGAAAGCAGGCAGTAGTGGAGAATGGTTATTGTTCAGTCTGGAGGGAAGTACACAGTGGGGTTCCCCACGGTCACTGTTGGGATTACTGTTGCTGTATGTTAATGCAATGGGCTTGTGCACAGAGGGGATAATGTCAAAGTTTCCAGATGACAGGAAAGTTGGAAATGTTAATACACAGTGAGAAGGATAGTAACAGACTTCAGGATGATGGAGACTGACTGGTGAAATGGGGAGGAACATGGCAGATGTAATTTAACACTGTGAAGTGTGAAGTGATATGTTTTTGCAGAAAGTGTAAGGGAAGGCAATATAAACAAATGGGTATTGTTTAAATGAGGAGACAGGAACAGAACAACTTGGAGTGTATTCGCACAGATCTTTGAAGGTCGCACGAAAAGTTGAGAAAGTTATTCACCGATGTTCAAACTTATGACAGAGGCCAGGTAGAAAATTCTATTGAGAACCAGGCTGAATATAGAGGGTCCAGAGGGGAAGTGAAAACGCAAATAACAGAAGCAAAGAGAGAGCATGAAAAGAGACTGGCAGCTAGCATAAAAGAAAATTCCAATGTTTTATGCAAACATATAAATAGTAAAAAGGGTAGTAAAAGGAGGAATGGGGCTTACTCAGCACCAGAAATGGGATTTACACATGGAGGCAGAGGGCATAGCTGAGGTACTAAATAAATACTTTGCATCTGTCTTTAACAAGGAAGAAGATACGGAATCCTTTCCTTTATTAGCCGAGGTATAGAATATAAGAGTAGGGAGGATATGCTGGAACAGTAATACTCATTGCTTAGGCCACAACTTGAGTACTGTGTGCAGTTCTGGTCACCTCATTACAGAAAGGATGTAATTGCACTAGAGAGGGTACTGAGGAGATTTATGAGGATGTTGCCAGGACTGGAAAGGTGCAGCTATGAGGAAAGATTGGATCGGCTGAGCTTGTTCTCCTTGGAACAGAGAAGGCTGAGGGGAAATCTGATTGGAATGTACAAAATGTTGAGGGGCCTGGTTAGAGTGGAGGTGAATGGTCTATTCCCCTTAGCAAAGAAGTCAGTGACAAGGGGGTATAGATTTAAAGTGATTGGTAGGAAGATTATAAGTGAGCTGCGGATTTTATTTTTCTCCCAGCGGGTGGTGGGAGTCTGGAACTCACAGTCCGAAAGGGTAGTTGAGGCAGAAACGCACAACTCATTCAAAAGGTGTCTGGATAGGCACCTCAAGTGCTGTAATCAATCAAATGCTGGAAGTTAGGATCGGAATGGATGGATCGTTTTTCAGACAGCATAGACACGATGGGCCAAGTGGTCTCTCTCTGTGCCATAAACTTTCTATGGTTCTAAGATGCAACCCAGGCAATGTTGAAAGAGGAGGTAAGTCAGACACTAGTGGGGTTTAAAATTGAT
>NW_027141139.1:30000-31289 GCF_036365525.1 Heterodontus francisci | reverse complement strand
TTTTCTCTTGTGTGTGTGTGTGTGTGTTTCTCTTGTGTGTGTGTGTGTGTGTTTCTCTTGTGTGTGTGTGTGTGTTTCTCTTGTGTGTGTGTGTGTGTTTCTCTTGTGTGTGTGTGTGTGTGTTTCTCTTGTGTGTGTGTGTGTGTTTCTCTTGTGTGTGTGTGTGTGTGTGTGTGTGTGTTTCTCTTGTGTGTGTGTGTGTGTGTGTGTGTGTGTGTTTCTCTTGTGTGTGTGTGTGTGTGTGTGTGTTTCTCTTGTGTGTGTGTGTGTGTGTGTGTTTCTCTTGTGTGTGTGTGTGTGTGTGTGTTTCTCTTGTGTGTGTGTGTGTGTGTTTCTCTTGTGTGTGTGTGTGTGTGTGTGTGTTTCTCTTGTGTGTGTGTGTGTGTGTGTTTCTCTTGTTGTGTGTGTGTGTGTGTGTGTTTCTCTTGTGTGTGTGTGTGTGTGTGTGTTTCTCTTGTGTGTGTGTGTGTGTGTGTGTTTCTCTTGTGTGTGTGTGTGTGTGTGTGTTTCTCTTTGTGTGTGTGTGTGTGTGTGTTTCTCTTGTGTGTGTGTGTGTGTGTGTGTTTCTCTTGTGTGTGTGTGTGTGTGTGTTTCTCTTGTGTGTGTGTGTGTGTGTGTGTGTTTCTCTTTGTGTGTGTGTGTGTGTGTGTTTCTCTTGTGTGTGTGTGTGTGTGTGTGTTCTCTTGTGTGTGTGTGTGTGTGTGTGTTTCTCTTGTGTGTGTGTGTGTGTGTTTCTCTTGTGTGTGTGTGTGTTTCTCTTGTGTGTGTGTGTGTGTGTGTTTCTCTTGTGTGTGTGTGTGTGTGTGTGTTTCTCTTGTGTGTGTGTGTGTGTGTGTTTCTCTTGTGTGTGTGTGTGTGTGTGTGTTTCTCTTGTGTGTGTGTGTGTGTGTGTTTCTCTTGTGTGTGTGTGTGTGTGTGTGTTTCTCTTGTGTGTGTGTGTGTGTGTGTGTGTGTTTCTCTTGTGTGTGTGTGTGTGTGTGTGTTTCTCTTGTGTGTGTGTGTGTGTGTGTGTGTTTCTCTTTGTGTGTGTGTGTGTGTGTGTTTCTCTTGTGTGTGTGTGTGTGTGTGTGTTTCTCTTGTGTGTGTGTGTGTGTGTGTGTGTTTCTCTTGTGTGTGTGTGTGTGTGTGTGTGTTTCTCTTTGTGTGTGTGTGTGTGTGTGTTTCTCTTGTGTGTGTGTGTGTGTGTGTGTTTCTCTTGTGTGTGTGTGTGTGTGTGTGTTTCTCTTGTGTGTGTGTGTGTGTGTGTGTTTCTCTTGTGTGTGTGTGTGTGTGTTTCTCTTGTGTGTGTG
>NW_027141139.1:10000-17500 GCF_036365525.1 Heterodontus francisci | reverse complement strand
TGTGTGTGTGTTTCTCTTGTGTGTGTGTGTGTGTGTGTGTGTGTGTTTCTCGTGTGTGTGTGTGTGTGTGTGTGTTTCTCTTGTGTGTGTGTGTGTGTGTGTTTCTCTTGTGTGTGTGTGTGTGTGTGTGTGTGTGTGTGTTTCTCTTGTGTGTGTGTGTGTGTGTGTGTTTCTCTTGTGTGTGTGTGTGTGTGTGTGTGTGTGTGTTTCTCTTGTGTGTGTGTGTGTGTGTGTGTGTGTGTGTTTCTCTTGTGTGTGTGTGTGTGTGTGTGTGTGTGTTTCTCTTGTGTGTGTGTGTGTGTGTGTTTCTCTTGTGTGTGTGTGTGTGTTTCTCTTGTGTGTGTGTGTGTGTTTCTCTTGTGTGTGTGTGTGTGTTTCTCTTGTGTGTGTGTGTGTGTGTTTCTCTTGTGTGTGTGTGTGTGTTTCTCTTGTGTGTGTGTGTGTGTTTCTCTTGTGTGTGTGTGTGTGTTTCTCTTGTGTGTGTGTGTGTGTTTCTCTTGTGTGTGTGTGTGTGTGTTTCTCTTGTGTGTGTGTGTGTGTGTGTGTTTCTCTTGTGTGTGTGTGTTTCTCTTGTGTGTGTGTGTGTGTGTTTCTCTTGTGTGTGTGTGTGTGTGTGCTTCTCTTGTGTGTGTGTGTGTGTGTGCTTCTCTTGTGTGTGTGTGTGTGTGCTTCTCTTGTGTGTGTGTGTGTGTGTGTTTCTCGTGTGTGTGTGTGTGTGTGTGTTTCTCTTGTGTGTGTGTGTGTGTGTGTTTCTCTTGTGTGTGTGTGTGTGTGTGTGTGTGTGTGTGTGTGTGTGTGTGTGTGTGTGTGTTTCTCTTGTGTGTGTGTGTGTGTGTGTGTGTTTCTCTTGTGTGTGTGTGTGTGTGTGTGTGTGTGTTTCTCGTGTGTGTGTGTGTGTGTGTGTGTTTCTCTTGTGTGTGTGTGTGTGTGTGTGTGTGTGTGTGTTTCTCTTGTGTGTGTGTGTGTGTGTGTGTTTCTCTTGTGTGTGTGTGTGTGTGTGTGTGTGTGTGTGTGTTTCTCTTGTGTGTGTGTGTGTGTGTGTGTGTGTTTCTCTTGTGTGTGTGTGTGTGTGTGTGTGTGTTTCTCTTGTGTGTGTGTGTGTGTGTGTGTGTGTGTTTCTCTTGTGTGTGTGTGTGTGTGTGTGTGTGTGTTTCTCTTGTGTGTGTGTGTGTGTGTGTGTGTGTGTTTCTCTTGTGTGTGTGTGTGTGTGTGTGTGTGTGTGTGTGTGTTTCTCTTGTGTGTGTGTGTGTGTGTGTGTGTGTGTGTGTGTGTGTTTCTCTTGTGTGTGTGTGTGTGTGTGTGTGTGTGTGTGTGTTTCTCTTGTGTGTGTGTGTGTGTGTGTGTGTGTGTTTCTCTTGTGTGTGTGTGTGTGTGTGTGTGTGTGTTTCTCTTGTGTGTGTGTGTGTGTGTGTGTGTGTTTCTCTTGTGTGTGTGTGTGTGTGTGTGTGTGTGTTTCTCTTGTGTGTGTGTGTGTGTGTGTGTTTCTCTTGTGTGTGTGTGTGTGTGTGTGTGTGTGTGTTTCTCTTGTGTGTGTGTGTGTGTGTGTGTGTGTTTCTCTTGTGTGTGTGTGTGTGTGTGTGTGTGTGTGTTTCTCTTGTGTGTGTGTGTGTGTGTGTGTGTGTTTCTCTTGTGTGTGTGTGTGTGTGTGTGTGTGTTTCTCTTTTGTGTGTGTGTGTGTGTGTGTGTGTTTATCTTGTGTGTGTGTGTGTGTGTGTGTGTGTTTCTCTTTTATGTGTGTGTGTGTGTGTGTGTTTCTCTTGTGTGTGTGTGTGTGTGTGTGTGTGTGTGTTTCTCTTGTGTGTGTGTGTGTGTGTGTGTGTGTGTGTTTCTCTTGTGTGTGTGTGTGTGTGTGTGTGTGTGTTTCTCGTGTGTGTGTGTGTGTGTGTGTGTGTGTGTTTCTCTTGTGTGTGTGTGTGTGTGTTTCTCTTGTGTGTGTGTGTGTGTGTGTGTGTGTTTCTCTTGTGTGTGTGTGTGTGTGTGTGTGTGTGTTTCTCTTGTGTGTGTGTGTGTGTGTGTGTGTGTGTTTCTCTTGTGTGTGTGTGTGTGTGTGTGTTTCTCTTGTGTGTGTGTGTGTGTGTGTGTGTGTGTGTGTTTCTCTTGTGTGTGTGTGTGTGTGTGTGTGTGTGTGTGTGTTTCTCTTGTGTGTGTGTGTGTGTGTGTGTTTCTCTTGTGTGTGTGTGTGTGTGTGTGTGTGTGTTTCTCTTGTGTGTGTGTGTGTGTGTGTGTGTGTGTGTTTCTCTTGTGTGTGTGTGTGTGTGTGTGTGTGTGTTTCTCTTGTGTGTGTGTGTGTGTGTGTGTGTCTGTGTTTCTCTTGTGTGTGTGTGTGTGTGTTTCTCTTGTGTGTGTGTGTGTGTGTGTGTGTGTTTCTCTTGTGTGTGTGTGTGTGTGTGTGTGTGTGTTTCTCTTGTGTGTGTGTGTGTGTGTGTGTGTGTGTGTTTCTCTTGTGTGTGTGTGTGTGTGTGTGTGTGTGTGTTTCTCTTGTGTGTGTGTGTGTGTGTGTGTTTCTCGTGTGTGTGTGTGTGTGTGTGTTTCTCTTGTGTGTGTGTGTGTGTGTGTGTGTGTTTCTCTTGTGTGTGTGTGTGTGTGTGTGTGTGTTTCTCTTGTGTGTGTGTGTGTGTGTGTGTGTTTCTCTTGTGTGTGTGTGTGTGTGTGTGTGTTTCTCTTGTGTGTGTGTGTGTGTGTGTGTTTCTCTTGTGTGTGTGTGTGTGTGTGTGTGTGTTTCTCTTGTGTGTGTGTGTGTGTGTGTGTGTTTCTCTTGTGTGTGTGTGTGTGTGTTTCTCTTGTGTGTGTGTGTGTGTGTTTCTCTTGTGTGTGTGTGTGTGTGTGTTTCTCTTGTGTGTGTGTGTGTGTGTTTCTCTTGTGTGTGTGTGTGTGTGTTTCTCTTGTGTGTGTGTGTGTGTGTGTTTCTCTTGTGTGTGTGTGTGTTTCTCTTGTGTGTGTGTGTGTGTGTGTGTGTGTGTGTGTTTCTCTTGTGTGTGTGTGTGTGTGTTTCTCTTGTGTGTGTGTGTGTGTGTTTCTCTTGTGTGTGTGTGTGTGTGTTTCTCTTGTGTGTGTGTGTGTGTGTTTCTCTTGTGTGTGTGTGTGTGTGTGTGTGTTTCTCGTGTGTGTGTGTGTGTGTGTGTTTCTCTTGTGTGTGTGTGTGTGTGTGTGTTTCTCTTGTGTGTGTGTGTGTGTGTGTGTGTGTGTGTTTCTCTTGTGTGTGTGTGTGTGTGTGTGTGTTTCTCTTGTGTGTGTGTGTGTGTGTTTCTCTTGTGTGTGTGTGTGTGTGTGTTTCTCTTGTGTGTGTGTGTGTGTGTGTGTTTCTCTTGTGTGTGTGTGTGTGTGTGTGTGTGTTTCTCTTGTGTGTGTGTGTGTGTGTGTGTGTTTCTCTTGTGTGTGTGTGTGTGTGTGTGTGTTTCTCTTGTGTGTGTGTGTGTGTGTGTGTGTTTCTCTTGTGTGTGTGTGTGTGTGTGTGTGTGTGTTTCTCTTGTGTGTGTGTGTGTGTGTGTTTCTCTTGTGTGTGTGTGTGTGTGTTTCTCTTGTGTGTGTGTGTGTGTTTCTCTTGTGTGTGTGTGTGTGTGTGTTTCTCTTGTGTGTGTGTGTGTTTCTCTTGTGTGTGTGTGTGTGTGTGTTTCTCTTGTGTGTGTGTGTGTTTCTCTTGTGTGTGTGTGTGTGTGTGTGTGTGTGTGTGTTTCTCTTGTGTGTGTGTGTGTGTGTTTCTCTTGTGTGTGTGTGTGTGTTTCTCTTGTGTGTGTGTGTGTGTGTTTCTCTTGTGTGTGTGTGTGTGTGTGTGTGTGTTTCTCTTGTGTGTGTGTGTGTGTGTGTGTGTGTGTTTCTCGTGTGTGTGTGTGTGTGTGTGTGTGTGTGTTTCTCTTGTGTGTGTGTGTGTGTGTGTGTTTCTCTTGTGTGTGTGTGTGTGTGTTTCTCTTGTGTGTGTGTGTGTGTGTGTTTCTCTTGTGTGTGTGTGTTTCTCTTGTGTGTGTGTGTGTGTGTGTGTGTGTGTGTGTTTCTCTTGTGTGTGTGTGTGTGTGTTTCTCTTGTGTGTGTGTGTGTGTGTTTCTCTTGTGTGTGTGTGTGTGTGTTTCTCTTGTGTGTGTGTGTGTGTGTGTGTGTGTGTGTTTCTCTTGTGTGTGTGTGTGTGTGTGTGTGTGTGTTTCTCTTGTGTGTGTGTGTGTGTGTGTGTGTGTGTGTTTCTCTTGTGTGTGTGTGTGTGTGTGTGTGTGTGTGTTTCTCTTGTGTGTGTGTGTGTGTGTGTTTCTCTTGTGTGTGTGTGTGTGTGTGTTTCTCTTGTGTGTGTGTGTGTGTGTGTGTGTTTTTCTCGTGTGTGTGTGTGTGTGTGTGTGTGTTTCTCTTGTGTGTGTGTGTGTGTGTGTGTGTTTCTCTTGTGTGTGTGTGTGTGTGTGTTTCTCTTGTGTGTGTGTGTGTGTGTGTTTCTCTTGTGTGTGTGTGTGTGTGTGTGTGTGTTTCTCTTGTGTGTGTGTGTGTGTGTGTGTGTGTGTTTCTCTTGTGTGTGTGTGTGTGTGTGTGTGTGTTTCTCTTGTGTGTGTGTGTGTGTGTGTGTGTTTCTCTTGTGTGTGTGTGTGTGTGTGTGTGTGTGTTTCTCTTGTGTGTGTGTGTGTGTGTGTGTGTGTTTCTCTTGTGTGTGTGTGTGTGTGTGTGTGTGTTTCTCTTGTGTGTGTGTGTGTGTGTGTGTGTGTTTCTCTTGTGTGTGTGTGTGTGTGTGTGTGTGTTTCTCTTGTGTGTGTGTGTGTGTGTGTGTGTGTGTGTGTTTCTCTTGTGTGTGTGTGTGTGTGTGTGTGTTTCTCTTGTGTGTGTGTGTGTGTGTGTGTGTGTGTGTGTTTCCCTTGTGTGTGTGTGTGTGTGTGTGTGTGTGTGTGTTTCTCTTGTGTGTGTGTGTGTGTGTGTGTGTGTTTCTCTTGTGTGTGTGTGTGTGTGTGTGTGTGTTTCTCTTGTGTGTGTGTGTGTGTGTGTGTGTGTTTCTCTTGTGTGTGTGTGTGTGTGTGTGTGTGTTTCTCTTGTGTGTGTGTGTGTGTGTGTGTGTGTGTGTGTTTCTCTTGTGTGTGTGTGTGTGTGTGTGTGTGTGTGTTTCTCGTGTGTGTGTGTGTGTGTGTGTGTGTGTGTGTGTTTCTCGTGTGTGTGTGTGTGTGTGTTTCTCGTGTGTGTGTGTGTGTGTGTGTGTGTGTGTGTTTCTCTTGTGTGTGTGTGTGTGTGTGTGTGTGTGTGTTTCTCTGTGTGTGTGTGTGTGTGTGTGTGTGTGTGTGTTTCTCTTGTGTGTGTGTGTGTGTGTGTGTGTGTTTCTCTTGTGTGTGTGTGTGTGTGTGTGTGTGTGTGTTTCTCTTGTGTGTGTGTGTGTGTGTGTGTGTGTTTCTCTTGTGTGTGTGTGTGTGTGTGTGTGTTTCTCTTGTGTGTGTGTGTGTGTGTGTGTGTTTCTCTTGTGTGTGTGTGTGTGTGTGTGTGTGTTTCTCTTGTGTGTGTGTGTGTGTGTTTCTCTTGTGTGTGTGTGTGTGTGTTTCTCTTGTGTGTGTGTGTGTGTGTTTCTCTTGTGTGTGTGTGTGTGTGTTTCTCTTGTCTGTGTGTGTGTGTGTGTGTGTGTGTGTTTCTCTTGTGTGTGTGTGTGTGTGTTTCTCTTGTGTGTGTGTGTGTGTGTGTGTGTTTCTCTTGTCTGTGTGTGTGTGTGTGTGTGTTTCTCTTGTCTGTGTGTGTGTGTGTGTGTGTGTTTCTCTTGTGTGTGTGTGTGTGTGTGTGTTTCTCTTGTGTGTGTGTGTGTGTGTGTGTGTTTCTCTTGTGTGTGTGTGTGTGTGTGTGTGTTTCTCTTGTGTGTGTGTGTGTGTGTGTGTTTCTCTTGTGTGTGTGTGTGTGTGTGTGTGTGTGTGTTTCTCTTGTGTGTGTGTGTGTGTGTGTGTTTCTTGTGTGTGTGTGTGTGTGTTTCTCTTGTGTGTGTGTGTGTGTGTTTCTCTTGTGTGTGTGTGTGTGTGTGTGTGTGTTTCTCTTGTGTGTGTGTGTGTGTGTTTGTTTCTCTTGTCTGTGTGTGTGTGTGTGTGTGTGTGTGTGTGTGTTTCTCTTGTGTGTGTGTGTGTGTGTTTCTCTTGTGTGTGTGTGTGTGTGTTTCTCTTGTCTGTGTGTGTGTGTGTGTGTGTGTGTTTCTCTTGTCTGTGTGTGTGTGTGTGTGTGTGTGTTTCTCTTGTGTGTGTGTGTGTGTGTGTGTTTCTCTTGTGTGTGTGTGTGTGTGTGTGTTTCTCTTGTGTGTGTGTGTGTGTGTGTGTGTGTTTCTCTTGTGTGTGTGTGTGTGTGTGTGTGTGTTTCTCTTGTGTGTGTGTGTGTGTGTGTGTGTTTCTCTTGTGTGTGTGTGTGTGTGTTTCTCTTGTGTGTGTGTGTGTGTGTTTCTCTTGTGTGTGTGTGTGTGTGTGTTTCTCTTGTGTGTGTGTGTGTGTGTTTCTCTTGTGTGTGTGTGTGTGTGTTTCTCTTGTGTGTGTGTGTGTGTGTGTTTCTCTTGTGTGTGTGTGTGTTTCTCTTGTGTGTGTGTGTGTGTGTGTGTGTGTGTGTGTTTCTCTTGTGTGTGTGTGTGTGTGTTTCTCTTGTGTGTGTGTGTGTGTGTTTCTCTTGTGTGTGTGTGTGTGTGTTTCTCTTGTGTGTGTGTGTGTGTGTTTCTCTTGTGTGTGTGTGTGTGTGTGTGTGTTTCTCGTGTGTGTGTGTGTGTGTGTGTTTCTCTTGTGTGTGTGTGTGTGTGTGTGTTTCTCTTGTGTGTGTGTGTGTGTGTGTGTGTGTGTGTTTCTCTTGTGTGTGTGTGTGTGTGTGTGTGTTTCTCTTGTGTGTGTGTGTGTGTGTTTCTCTTGTGTGTGTGTGTGTGTGTGTTTCTCTTGTGTGTGTGTGTGTGTGTGTGTTTCTCTTGTGTGTGTGTGTGTGTGTGTGTGTTTCTCTTGTGTGTGTGTGTGTGTGTGTGTTTCTCTTGTGTGTGTGTGTGTGTGTGTGTGTTTCTCTTGTGTGTGTGTGTGTGTGTGTGTGTTTCTCTTGTGTGTGTGTGTGTGTGTGTGTGTGTGTGTTTCTCTTGTGTGTGTGTGTGTGTGTGTTTCTCTTGTGTGTGTGTGTGTGTGTTTCTCTTGTGTGTGTGTGTGTGTTTCTCTTGTGTGTGTGTGTGTGTGTGTTTCTCTTGTGTGTGTGTGTGTTTCTCTTGTGTGTGTGTGTGTGTGTGTTTCTCTTGTGTGTGTGTGTGTTTCTCTTGTGTGTGTGTGTGTGTGTGTGTGTGTGTGTGTGTTTCTCTTGTGTGTGTGTGTGTGTGTTTCTCTTGTGTGTGTGTGTGTGTTTCTCTTGTGTGTGTGTGTGTGTGTTTCTCTTGTGTGTGTGTGTGTGTGTGTGTGTGTTTCTCTTGTGTGTGTGTGTGTGTGTGTGTGTGTGTTTCTCTTGTGTGTGTGTGTGTGTGTGTGTGTGTGTGTGTTTCTCTTGTGTGTGTGTGTGTGTGTGTGTTTCTCTTGTGTGTGTGTGTGTGTGTTTCTCTTGTGTGTGTGTGTGTGTGTGTTTCTCTTG
>NW_027141139.1:0-7500 GCF_036365525.1 Heterodontus francisci | reverse complement strand
GTGTGTGTGTGTGTGTGTGTGTTTCTCTTGTGTGTGTGTGTGTGTGTGTGTGTGTTTCTCTTGTGTGTGTGTGTGTGTGTGTTTCTCTTGTGTGTGTGTGTGTGTTTCTCTTGTGTGTGTGTGTGTGTGTGTTTCTCTTGTGTGTGTGTGTGTGTGTGTGTGTTTCTCTTGTGTGTGTGTGTGTGTGTGTTTCTCTTGTGTGTGTGTGTGTGTGTTTCTCTTGTGTGTGTGTGCGTGTGTGTGTGTTTCTCTTGTGTGTGTGTGCGTGTGTGTGTGTTTCTCTTGTGTGTGTGTGCGTGTGTGTGTGTTTCTCTTGTGTGTGTGTGTGTGTGTGTGTTTCTCTTGTGTGTGTGTGTGTGTGTGTGTTTCTCTTGTGTGTGTGTGTGTGTGTTTCTCTTGTGTGTGTGTGTGTGTGTGTTTCTCTTGTGTGTGTGTGTGTGTGTGTTTCTCTTGTGTGTGTGTGTGTGTGTGTGTTTCTCTTGTGTGTGTGTGTGTGTGTGTTTCTCTTGTGTGTGTGTGTGTGTGTTTCTCTTGTGTGTGTGTGTGTGTTTCTCTTGTGTGTGTGTGTGTGTGTGTTTCTCTTGTGTGTGTGTGTGTGTGTTTCTCTTGTGTGTGTGTGTGTGTGTTTCTCTTGTGTGTGTGTGTGTGTGTTTCTCTTGTGTGTGTGTGTTTCTCTTGTGTGTGTGTGTTTCTCTTGTGTGTGTGTGTTTCTCTTGTGTGTGTGTGTTTCTCTTGTGTGTGTGTGTGTGTGTGTGTGTGTTTCTCTTGTGTGTGTGTGTGTGTGTGTGTGTGTTTCTCTTGTGTGTGTGTGTGTGTGTGTGTGTGTGTGTGTGTGTTTCTTGTGTGTGTGTGTGTGTGTTTCTCTTGTGTGTGTGTGTGTTTCTCTTGTGTGTGTGTGTGTGTTTCTCTTGTGTGTGTGTGTGTTTCTCTGTGTGTGTGAGTGTGTTTCTCTTGTGTGTGTGTGTTTCTCTTGTGTGTGTGTGTGTGTGTGTGTGTTTCTCTTGTGTGTGTGTGTTTCTCTTGTGTGTGTGTGTGTGTGTGTGTGTTTCTCTTGTGTGTGTGTGTTTCTCTTGTGTGTGTGTGTGTTTCTCTTGTGTGTGTGTGTGTGTGTTTCTCTTGTGTGTGTGTGTGTGTTTCTCTTGTGTGTGTGTGTGTTTCTCTTGTGTGTGTGTGTGTTTCTCTTGTGTGTGTGTGTGTGTTTCTCTTGTGTGTGTGTGTGTGTGTGTTTCTCTTGTGTGTGTGTGTGTGTTTCTCTTGTGTGTGTGTGTGTGTGTGTGTGTGTGTGTTTCTCGTGTGTGTGTGTGTGTGTGTTTCTCTTGTGTGTGTGTGTGTGTGTGTTTCTCTTGTGTGTGTGTGTGTGTTTCTCTTGTGTGTGTGTGTGTGTTTCTCTTGTGTGTGTGTGTGTGTGTTTCTCTTGTGTGTGTGTGTGTGTGTGTTTCTCTTGTGTGTGTGTGTGTGTGTGTTTCTCTTGTGTGTGTGTGTGTGTGTTTCTCTTGTGTGTGTGTGTGTGTGTGTGTGTTTCTCTTGTGTGTGTGTGTGTGTGTGTGTTTCTCTTGTGTGTGTGTGTGTGTGTGTGTGTGTGTGTGTTTCTCGTGTGTGTGTGTGTGTGTGTTTCTCTTGTGTGTGTGTGTGTGTGTGTGTTTCTCTTGTGTGTGTGTGTGTGTTTCTCTTGTGTGTGTGTGTGTGTGTGTTTCTCTTGTGTGTGTGTGTGTGTGTGTGTGTGTTTCTCTTGTGTGTGTGTGTGTGTGTGAGTGTGTTTCTCGTGTGTGTGTGTGTGTTTCTCTTGTGTGTGTGTGTGTGTGTTTCTCTTGTGTGTGTGTGTGTGTTTCTCTTGTGTGTGTGTGTGTGTTTCTCTTGTGTGTGTGTGTGTGTGTTTCTCTTGTGTGTGTGTGTGTGTGTGTGTGTTTCTCTTGTGTGTGTGTGTGTGTGTGTGTGTTTCTCTTGTGTGTGTGTGTGTGTGTGTGTTTCTCTTGTGTGTGTGTTTCTCTTGTGTGTGTGTGTGTGTGTGTGTGTTTCTCTTGTGTGTGTGTGTTTCTCTTGTGTGTGTGTGTGTGTGTTTCTTGTGTGTGTGTGTGTGTGTGTTCCTCTTGTGTGTGTGTGTGTGTGTTTCTCTTGTGTGTGTGTGTGTGTGTTTCTCTTGTGTGTGTGTGTGTTTCTCTTGTGTGTGTGTGTGTGTGTTTCTCTTGTGTGTGTGTGTGTGTTTCTCTTGTGTGTGTGTGTGTGTGTGTGTGTTTCTCGTGTGTGTGTGTGTGTGTGTTTCTCTTGTGTGTGTGTGTGTGTGTTTCTCTTGTGTGTGTGTGTGTGTGTTTCTCTTGTGTGTGTGTGTGTGTGTTTCTCTTGTGTGTGTGTGTGTGTGTTTCTCTTGTGTGTGTGTGTGTGTGTTTCTCGTGTGTGTGTGTGTGTGTTTCTCTTGTGTGTGTGTGTGTGTGTTTCTCTTGTGTGTGTGTGTGTGTGTTTCTCTTGTGTGTGTGTGTGTGTGTGTGTGTTTCTCTTGTGTGTGTGTGTGTGTGTGTGTGTTTCTCTTGTGTGTGTGTGTGTGTGTGTGTGTTTCTCTTGTGTGTGTGTGTGTGTGTGTGTGTTTCTCTTGTGTGTGTGTGTGTGTGTGTTTCTCTTGTGTGTGTGTTTCTCTTGTGTGTGTGTGTGTGTGTGTGTGTTTCTCTTGTGTGTGTGTGTGTGTGTGTGTGTGTTTCTCTTGTGTGTGTGTGTGTGTGTGTGTTTCTCTTGTGTGTGTGTGTGTGTGTGTGTGTGTTTCTCTTGTGTGTGTGTGTGTGTGTGTGTGTTTCTCTTGTGTGTGTGTGTGTGTGTGTGTGTTTCTCTTGTGTGTGTGTGTGTGTGTGTGTGTTTCTCTTGTGTGTGTGTGTGTGTGTGTGTGTTTCTCTTGTGTGTGTGTGTGTGTGTGTGTGTGTGTGTTTCTCTTGTGTGTGTGTGTGTGTGTTTCTCTTGTGTGTGTGTGTGTGTGTTTCTCTTGTGTGTGTGTGTGTGTGTTTCTCTTGTGTGTGTGTGTGTGTGTTTCTCTTGTGTGTGTGTGTGTGTGTTTCTCTTGTGTGTGTGTGTGTTTCTCTTGTGTGTGTGTGTGTGTTTCTCTTGTGTGTGT
This sequence comes from Heterodontus francisci, assembly GCF_036365525.1. NCBI lineage: Eukaryota > Metazoa > Chordata > Chondrichthyes > Heterodontiformes > Heterodontidae > Heterodontus > Heterodontus francisci. The sequence goes on along the minus strand of NW_027141139.1, from coordinate 4,406 downwards.
GTGTGTGTGTGTGTGTGTGTGTGTGTGTGTTTCTCTTGTGTGTGTGTGTGTGTGTGTGTGTGTTTCTCTTGTGTGTGTGTGTGTGTGTGTGTGTGTGTTTCTCTTGTGTGTGTGTGTGTGTGTGTGTGTGTTTCTCTTGTGTGTGTGTGTGTGTGTGTGTGTGTGTGTTTCTCTTGTGTGTGTGTGTGTGTGTGTGTGTGTGTTTCTCTTGTGTGTGTGTGTGTGTGTGTGTGTGTGTGTTTCTCTTGTGTGTGTGTGTGTGTGTGTTTCTCTTGTGTGTGTGTGTGTTTCTCTTGTGTGTGTGTGTGTGTTTCTCTTGTGTGTGTGTGTGTTTCTCTTGTGTGTGTGAGTGTGTTTCTCTTGTGTGTGTGTGTTTCTCTTGTGTGTGTGTGTGTGTGTGTGTGTTTCTCTTGTGTGTGTGTGTTTCTCTTGTGTGTGTGTGTGTGTTTCTCTTGTGTGTGTGTGTTTCTCTTGTGTGTGTGTGTGTGTGTGTGTGTTTCTCTTGTGTGTGTGTTTCTCTTGTGTGTGTGTGTGTGTGTGTGTGTTTCTCTTGTGTGTGTGTGTTTCTCTTGTGTGTGTGTGTTTCTCTTGTGTGTGTGTGTGTGTGTGTGTGTTTCTCTGTGTGTGTGTGTTTCTCTTGTGTGTGTGTGTGTGTTTCTCTTGTGTGTGTGTGTTTCTCTTGTGTGTGTGTGTGTGTGTGTGTGTTTCTCTTGTGTGTGTGTGTTTCTCTTGTGTGTGTGTGTGTGTGTGTGTGTTTCTCTTGTGTGTGTGTGTTTCTCTTGTGTGTGTGTGTGTTTCTCTTGTGTGTGTGTGTGTTTCTCTTGTGTGTGTGTGTGTGTTTCTCTTGTGTGTGTGTGTGTGTTTCTCTTGTGTGTGTGTGTGTGTTTCTCTTGTGTGTGTGTGTGTTTCTCTTGTGTGTGTGTGTGTTTCTCTTGTGTGTGTGTGTGTGTTTCTCTTGTGTGTGTGTGTGTGTTTCTCTTGTGTGTGTGTGTGTGTGTGTTTCTCTTGTGTGTGTGTGTGTGTTTCTCTTGTGTGTGTGTGTGTGTTTCTCTTGTGTGTGTGTGTGTGTGTGTGTGTGTGTTTCTCGTGTGTGTGTGTGTGTGTGTTTCTCTTGTGTGTGTGTGTGTGTGTTTCTCTTGTGTGTGTGTGTGTGTTTCTCTTGTGTGTGTGTGTGTGTTTCTCTTGTGTGTGTGTGTGTGTGTTTCTCTTGTGTGTGTGTGTGTGTGTGTTTCTCTTGTGTGTGTGTGTGTGTGTTTCTCTTGTGTGTGTGTGTGTGTGTGTGTGTTTCTCTTGTGTGTGTGTGTGTGTGTGTTTCTCTTGTGTGTGTGTGTGTGTGTGTGTGTGTGTGTGTTTCTCTTGTGTGTGTGTGTGTGTGTTTCTCTTGTGTGTGTGTGTGTGTGTGTTTCTCTTGTGTGTGTGTGTGTGTTTCTCTTGTGTGTGTGTGTGTGTGTGTTTCTCTTGTGTGTGTGTGTGTGTGTGTTTCTCTTGTGTGTGTGTGTGTGTGTGTGTGTGTGTGTTTCTCTTGTGTGTGTGTGTGTGTGTGTGTGTGTGTTTCTCGTGTGTGTGTGTGTTTCTCTTGTGTGTGTGTGTGTGTGTTTCTCTTGTGTGTGTGTGTGTGTGTTTCTCGTGTGTGTGTGTGTGTGTTTCTTCTTGTGTGTGTGTGTGTGTGTTTCTCTTGTGTGTGTGTGTGTGTGTTTCTCTTGTGTGTGTGTGTGTGTGTTTCTCTTGTGTGTGTGTGTGTGTGTTTCTCTTGTGTGTGTGTGTGTGTGTGTGTGTTTCTCTTGTGTGTGTGTGTGTGTGTGTTTCTCTTGTGTGTGTGTGTGTGTGTGTGTGTTTCTCTTGTGTGTGTGTGTGTGTGTGTGTGTGTTTCTCTTGTGTGTGTGTGTGTGTGTGTTTCTCTTGTGTGTGTGTTTCTCTTGTGTGTGTGTGTGTGTGTGTGTGTTTCTCGTGTGTGTGTGTGTGTGTGTGTGTGTTTCTCTTGTGTGTGTGTGTGTGTGTGTGTTTCTCTTGTGTGTGTGTGTGTGTGTGTGTGTGTGTTTCTCTTGTGTGTGTGTGTGTGTGTGTGTTTCTCTTGTGTGTGTGTGTGTGTGTGTGTGTTTCTCTTGTGTGTGTGTGTGTGTGTGTGTGTGTTTCTCTTGTGTGTGTGTGTGTGTGTGTGTGTTTCTCTTGTGTGTGTGTGTGTGTGTTTCTCTTGTGTGTGTGTGTGTGTGTGTTTCTCTTGTGTGTGTGTGTGTGTGTGTTTCTCTTGTGTGTGTGTGTGTTTCTCTTGTGTGTGTGTGTGTGTGTGTGTGTTTCTCTTGTGTGTGTGTGTGTGTGTGTGTGTTTCTCTTGTGTGTGTGTGTGTGTGTGTGTGTTTCTCTTGTGTGTGTGTGTGTGTGTGTGTGTTTCTCTTGTGTGTGTGTGTGTGTGTGTGTGTGTTTCTCTTGTGTGTGTGTGTGTGTGTTTCTCTTGTGTGTGTGTGTGTGTGTTTCTCTTGTGTGTGTGTGTGTGTGTGTGTTTCTCTTGTGTGTGTGTGTGTGTGTGTGTTTCTCTTGTGTGTGTGTGTGTGTGTGTGTTTCTCTTGTGTGTGTGTGTGTGTGTGTGTGTTTCTCTTGTGTGTGTGTGTGTGTGTGTGTGTTTCTCTTGTGTGTGTGTGTGTGTGTGTGTGTGTGTGTTTCTCTTGTGTGTGTGTGTGTGTGTGTGTTTCTCTTGTGTGTGTGTGTGTGTGTGTGTTTCTCTTGTGTGTGTGTGTGTGTGTGTTTCTCTTGTGTGTGTGTGTGTGTGTGTTTCTCGTGAGTGTGTGTGTGTGTTTCTCTTGTGTGTGTGTGTGTGTGTGTTTCTCTTGTGTGTGTGTGTGTGTGTGTGTGTTTCTCTTGTGTGTGTGTGTGTGTTTCTCTTGTGTGTGTGCTTCTCTTGTGTGTGTGTGTGTTTCTCTTGTGTGTGTGTGTGTTTCTCTTGTGTGTGTGTGTGTGTGTTTCTCTTGTGTGTGTGTGTGTGTGTTTCTCTTGTGTGTGTGTGTGTGTGTGTGTGTGTGTTTCTCTTGTGTGTGTGTGTGTGTGTGTGTGTGTTTCTCTTGTGTGTGTGTGTGTGTGTGTTTCTCTTGTGTGTGTGTGTGTGTGTGTTTCTCTTGTGTGTGTGTGTGTGTGTGTTTCTCTTGTGTGTGTGTGTGTGTGTGTGTTTCTCTTGTGTGTGTGTGTGTGTGTGTGTTTCTCTTGTGTGTGTGTGTGTGTGTGTTTCTCTTGTGTGTGTGTGTGTGTGTGTTTCTCGTGTGTGTGTGTGTGTGTGTGTGTTTCTCTTGTGTGTGTGTGTGTGTGTGTGTGTTTCTCTTGTGTGTGTGTGTGTGTGTTTCTCTTGTGTGTGTGTGTGTGTGTGTGTGTGTTTCTCTTGTGTGTGTGTGTGTGTGTGTGTGTGTTTCTCTTGTGTGTGTGTGTGTGTGTGTGTTTCTCTTGTGTGTGTGTGTGTGTGTGTGTGTTTCTCTTGTGTGTGTGTGTGTGTGTTTCTCTTGTGTGTGTGTGTGTGTGTGTGTGTGTTTCTCTTGTGTGTGTGTGTGTGTGTGTGTGTGTTTCTCTTGTGTGTGTGTGTGTGTGTGTGTGTGTTTCTCTTGTGTGTGTGTGTGTGTGTGTGTTTCTCTTGTGTGTGTGTGTGTGTGTGTGTGTGTGTGTTTCTCTTGTGTGTGTGTGTGTGTTTCTCTTGTGTGTGTGTGTGTGTGTTTCTCTTGTGTGTGTGTGTGTGTGTTTCTCTTGTGTGTGTGTGTGTGTGTTTCTCTTGTGTGTGTGTGTGTGTGTGTGTGTGTGTGTGTTTCTCTTGTGTGTGTGTGTGTGTGTGTGTTTCTCGTGTGTGTGTGTGTGTGTTTCTCTTGTGTGTGTGTTTCTCTTGTGTGTGTGTGTGTGTGTGTGTGTTTCTCTTGTGTGTGTGTGTGTGTGTGTGTGTGTTTCTCTTGTGTGTGTGTGTGTGTGTGTGTGTGTTTCTCTTGTGTGTGTGTGTGTGTGTGTGTGTGTTTCTCTTGTGTGTGTGTGTGTGTGTGTGTTTCTCTTGTGTGTGTGTGTGTGTGTGTGTGTGTTTCTCTTGTGTGTGTGTGTGTGTGTGTGTGTGTGTTTCTCTTGTGTGTGTGTGTGTGTGTGTGTGTGTTTCTCTTGTGTGTGTGTGTGTGTGTGTGTGTGTGTTTCTCTTGTGTGTGTGTGTGTGTGTGTGTGTGTTTCTCTTGTGTGTGTGTGTGTGTGTGTGTGTTTCTCTTGTGTGTGTGTGTGTGTGTGTGTGTGTGTGTTTCTCTTGTGTGTGTGTGTGTGTGTGTGTGTGTTTCTCTTGTGTGTGTGTGTGTGTGTGTGTGTGTTTCTCTTGTGTGTGTGTGTGTGTGTGTGTGTTTCTCTTGTGTGTGTGTGTGTGTTTCTCTTGTGTGTGTGTGTGTGTGTTTCTCTTGTGTGTGTGTA